>NC_087218.1:28837917-28863821 GCF_015104395.2 Macrobrachium nipponense | reverse complement strand
AAGGGAAAAAGACAATAAAATTCCTTTTATTGACGTTTTAATAATCAGAGACACGACAGAATACAAATTTACCATATACAGAAAACCAACGTTCTCACTTTCACACATTCACTACTTTAGCTATCACGACATTGCTATCAAGATAGGTGTAGCCAGCAACCTGTTCTTAAGAGCCTTACGAATTTGTTCCCCAGATTTCTTGGAAAAAGAATTTGAACTAATTCATAAGCAACTTTCGTCTTTAAAGTATCCTGACCATATAACTGAGAAAGCAATCCACAAAGCAAAAGTAATTTTCTATTGACCCCCTCAAAACAAGACCAAAGAGACACCCAACAATAAAATAAAAAATCCTCACCTGGACAGAATTAAGACAGTGACTCAGACCCTCAGAAAATCTAACCCATTTGGATTTACTTACCCAAACACCATAGCCAAATCCCTGATTAACGTCCAACAAAAGACATTCCCCAAGGAAACAGGGGTTTATGAAATCCCATGCCAGGACTGTGAACTAATTCATAAGCAACTTTCGTTATTAAAGTATCCTGACCATATAACTGAGAAAGCAATTCACAAAACAAAAATAATTTTCTATTGACCCCCTCAAAACAAGACCAAAGAGACACCCAACAATAAAATAACAATTCCTCACGTAGACAGAATTAAGACAGGGACTCATACCCTCGGAAAATCTAACCCTTTTGCATTTACTTACCCAAACACCTTAGCCAAATCCCTGATTAATGTCCAACAAAAGACATTCCCCAAGGAAACAGGGGTTTATGAAATCCCACGCCCAGGACTGTGACCAATCTTACACTGGATTTACAGGAAAATCACTTCCCCAGAGATTAATACAACACAAATGGTCAGTTAGGTATGGACAACAGAACTCAGCTATTTTCAACCATAAAAATGAACATAACCATCGAGTAAACTGGAATTTGTCATGTATAATTTATAGCAGCAACTGCCGGTACAAGAGTCAAATGAAGGAATCGGCCTTAATAAAAGCAAGTCAGGTAATGAACATCCAAAAAGGAGCATGGGATTCAGATGTGATCGACAAGGTTTTCATTCAACCAACGCTTAAGAAGATTAAAGGAAGATTATCAGCGGGGGTGACCTAAATTGACTTACCTGCGGATGGATCTCTTGGGATAGATACCACCTTTTCTGTAAACTTCTCTCATTCATATACCTGAAGAGAGACAGCAGTCTCTGAAATATAGTACTTTTCTCTCTATATTTTGGTGTTTTTATGGGCTCCTTTTATTATATATATATATATATATATATATATATATATATATATATATATATATATATATATATATATATATATATATATATATATATATATATATATATATATATATATATATATATATATATATATATATATATAAGTAATATCACATTTCCGTGATACATATACATATATCGAGGTACAATGCCCTTTAATATCTAATTTGCTCTACCTCGGAATTAATATATTTTCATATATGCTTAACCGAAGGGGAATTTTTTCTCTATAATAGACTTGCCTGGACCCGGGCGCGAACCCATGGAGCCTTTCAAATCCAGGAACGTCAGTAGGTAAAAGCTTCAATGACGTTCCTGGAGTTGAAAGGCTCCATGGGTTCGTGCCCGGGTCCAGGCAAGTCTATTATCGAGAAAAAATTCCCCTTTGGTTAATCATATATGAAAATATATTAATTCCGAGGTAGAGCAAATTAGATATAGTTAAAGGGGCATTGTTAGCTCGATATATGTATCTGTATCACGGAAAGGAAATGTGATTATGACTATATATATCTATATATATATATATATATATATATATATATATATATATAATATATATATATATATAATGGTATATCTATATATAATATATATATGATATATATATATATATATATTATATATAATACATACAATTTTTTCTGGCAACAGGCTCTTCTAAGTAAGTTCATAATTAAATTCTAAATTACAACCATAGTGAGGAACATTTACAGTAATCTATTATTCTTCTCAATGTTTCTAATGTAGCTGTCAACTTTGGACTAAAATTGCCTTATGACTTTAACAAATATTTATGTGCTTATGAAGATGTACATAAACACACAAGTACAAAATGTACTCACGGGGCAGTAAAACAAACAACTGTAGTGATTTTTGTACAGCCGTGTTCATGAAGACGTAACTATATATACCCACGAAGTACCAATTGAATTCAAAGCACAGTAGAACAAAAAAGCAATAAAACCATTTACAAATTTTATAACTCTGAAACGTTTGCAGTAACAAAATTAGAATTCAACCATTGTGAATGCATTGTATTCACATTCTATACTAAGTGGACATTTGCACCGAGTCTAGAGTGTTTTCCATAGAATTAAACCAGACTGGAAAAAGATCATGAAAACAGAAGCAAAAAAAAAAAAAAATGATTATCAAGACCTATAAAAGGTTTTCAACTTAATGGAACAACGCTCTGTTATATATCGTTTATTTATCAATTTCTTATCAGGAAGGGACTGGGAATTATTTAGGAGTTAGATATCGTTTATTCATCAATTTCTTGGGAAGAAGGGACTGGAAATTACTTCAGAGATATAGAACGAGGCGTTATAAGATATAAGAGCAAATATTGTTGTTTCATCAATATCTCTAAACTGCGAAATCCTTCAGAGTTAGATGATGAGGCTTAATAAGATAAAAGAGCAGGTATTGTCGTTTATCAGTATCACTAAACTAGAAAATACTTCATAGACAGATAGTGCGGATTTATGAGGGGAGATATTGTCGTTTTATCAATATTACTAAACAGAAAAATATTTCGGAGATAAAGAGTGAAGCTTAAAAAAATATAAGAACAGATGCTGTTATTTGTCAATATCACTAAACTCACCAAAACAATTACCTCGTTTTGGAATTCTCTCTGACAGATGAATATCGGCCTAACAGGTATTTTACAAGTCTTCAAGAAAGAAGATACGTTGGATTAAAACTGTACGAGAATTTCATTATTATTATTATTATTATTATTATTATTATTATTATTATTATTATTATTATTATTATTATTATACTCAGAGAATGAACGCTATTCGTATGGAACAAGCCCGCCAAAGAGACCACTGACTTGAAACTGAAGCTTCCAAAGAATGTGGTGTTTACTAAAAAGAAGTAATCTACAGGAAAAATAGAAGAATAATTTTAATAACTGAGTAAGTCCATTAATATACAACAGATTATCGTCTAGCATAAAGCTTGGAGTTAACATTTATCATGGAATTTTCCTCCTACATGCTTTTATTTTATAAACGAGACTGACATACATAACTGACACGCCTCCATATATTATTATTATTATTATTATTATTATTATTATTATTATTATTATTATTATTATTATTATTATTATTATTATTATTATTATTGCACAATAGACATGCGACCAAAAGTGGGCATAATCATTTTCCAGAGGACCTTACTTTCTAATTTGATATTTCAGCGAGAGTCGGGTTCATGACCTATGGCAAGTGACACACACATATCACCCTCAGCAGTGTTTAGGACATAATCCCAAATATGACGTGTTTTGTTGCTTGTATTTCATGAAATAACAATCAGGTGACTGTTATATAAGGTACGTATGCCACGTACACTCTGGTTGCCTCTTGTGAAAATGATTTCATACTGGTATATGCTGGAATATAATGTAATCCATCAAAGGGTGGGAACGCTGTTTTATATATATATATATATATAGTATATATATATATATATATATATATATATATATATATGTATATATATATATATATATATAATATATATAGATATATATATATACTATATATATATATATATATATATATATATATATATATATATTATATTATATATATATATATATATATATATATATAGTATATATATATATATATACATATATATCATATCTACGTCTCTCTCTCTATCTAATATATATAATCTATATATATATTCTTTAAGTTTATAGTTATATATATAGTAAATATATATATATTATAATAATCTTATATATTCTAATATATATATATTTATATAATTATATCTTATATTAGATATATATTATATAATATTATAATATATATATATTATTATTATATATTATATATAATATGTCATATAAATATATATATAGTTATTATATCTATATATATAATATATATTATCTAACTATATTATCTATATATATATCTATATTATATATACAGGGTCTCAAAAAATGTATACACATTTTAAATAATTGTAAACTTGGAGTTTATAATAATTTTATTATTTCAAAAATATAAAAATATCTGTAAGTATCATTTTCTTGTTTTTTTCACTGCATTTTGACTATATTGCCTACATCATGTAGGCACCCCCACATTACCATCTGTTGTTAGATCCTTCCTTGATGAGATCTTACCAAACAGGTGGATTGGACGAAGGGGTGTTTCGTTGAATATCCTCCCCGTTAACCAGACCTCACACCACTAGATTTTTTCTTATGGGGATGCCTAAAAGACAAGGTTTACGCTATGAAACATGTAACAGTCCCTGAATTGAGAGAAGCCATTGAAAATGAATGCGCCCAAATACCAAGGGAATTGTTACATGGTGTGTGCGATTCCATTGCTTCGCGTTGTCAGCGGTGTCTGGATCAAAATGGACATCAGTCTGAGAACAGGCAGTGAAAAAAAACAATAAAATGATGCTTGTAAATATTTTTACATTTTTGAATTAATAAAATTATAATAAACACCAAGTTTAAATTGATTTAAAATGTGTATACATTTTTTGGGACACACCCTGTATATATATATATATATATATATATATATATATATATATATATATATATATATATATATATATATGTGTGTGTGTGTGTGTGTGTGTGTGTGTGTGTGTGTGTCCGCATATGACTGAATCACTAAATTTGGAACATGATGAATATATAAATAAGGGTATAAGCCACGAAGGAAAGTAAAACGATAGAGAGCAGCAAGATCTTTCAACTCAACGTCCTTTACTTAGGAGACTGACATACATAAGAAAACGAGTGCACAAGGATGGGTCGTATAAATGACAGATAGGGGTTATACAGGTTATAAGTACCTAGAATCCTACACACCTGGAGAATTAGTAACTTTCCCAAAATAAGGGGTATAATTCAAAAGGTTCACAAAAAGATTAAGACCAGCTGCTCAGAAACTGGGACAAGACAATAGATTATACAGAGCAGCAACGGATCGCACACAAATATTTGGTAAACAATAAAAATCTTTTTCGCAAGGTAAACTTATTCACAAAAAATATATTAAACATACATATACTAAGAAAATATCTATAAGGTAACTAATTTGTATTTAAGTCTGTGGATTGTATCTTTAAGGTAATTCTTAAACATGTTACTTATACAAGGGTCCAAATAAAATAGGCCAGAACTAACATTGAAATTACAATTGGAAGCAAGAAGCAGATTTCTAAAAGATTTCCTGACCAGACATCTTTTGAACTTGCAATTATTGAACTGCTGATCAACTTTATCCAGTGGTCATTTTCACTTAATATTGCATTGGATGTTTGCTCAGTTTTGACAAAATATTTATGCTGTTTGATTCATCCTTTTAAATCCTTGCTAGATTGGCCGATATAAAAGGAGGGGCAGTCCAAACATGGAATTATATATATTATATTGTTGCTTTAGACGGGTTGACCTTAAAATTGTCGTGAGAATCATGTTATTTGGCAGTGTTGTTGGAAGCTGGTGACATTCTGCTGCTTGCAGCGTGAGAAACACAGCCTGGAAGTGCTGGCACAATGCCCACCTCATGAGAGTTAACTAGGGCGTTGCAGGTGTCCTGCCCTTGAAAACTGGACTGGAGGAGTAATGTCGTCAAGCAAACATGCTGGTTTCTGCAGCTCAATCGATCGAGCCACGGATGTCGATGAAGAAGGCTTTCTGCTTGTTGTCGATGATCCAGTAGGGGCCAACATGCTGGTTTCATTGTGGCCAAATCTGCCGTCCCACAGATGTCGATGAGGAACGCTTTCTGCTTGTGTAGATCCTTCAGGATAAAGGCCATGTCATTTGGCTTGTAGGATGGGCGACAAGGGCGAATTTTCTGATGATGGTCTAGAGTCTGATGATGTCGGGTGAGGTGTTATTATCAGGAAGAATTTGCCAGGTATCATGAGTGGACCGCCATATGCCATCTCAGCTGCTGACAGGTCAAGGCCCTCTTTAGGGGTGGTCTGAAAGCTGAGGAGTACCCATGGAAGATGCGAGTACCAGGTCAAGGACTTGCAGCGAGACATGAGGGCTGGTTTCAATGTGTGATGGAACCTCTTGGTCATACCATTGGATTCAGGATGGTAGGTGGTTGTGGGATGCAACAGGGTGTCAAGGAGCCAGTTTTGGAACGTCCAGAGCTGAGATGTTTAGCAGTCGACCATTGTGAGTGAAAAACAATGCCCTTCGGAGAGTGGGAGGGGTCCTACAAATGTTGATGTGGACATGGGCAAAACAATGTTGTAGTTGATGAAAGGAGCCTACACCTGAATTTGAGTGAAACTGAATTTGGAGAGTTGGCAGGAACAACATTCACGGGCCCACGCCTTTGCGTCTTTAAATATGCCATGTAAGAAGAAGGGCTTCTTCAGGAGGGTGGCTGTATATTTTCCTGAAGGGTGTGTCAGACCGTGGCAAATATTGAAGAAGTGATGTGTAAGTAGGATCCATGGTCATGGGCAGCCAGTGCCGATATCCCAGAGGATGGTCAGTGGGGCTGTTACTGTTGAGGGGGATGTTAAAGAGGTCTTACAGGCATTGAGCTCTGGGTCTCCCTGTTGCTTGTCCGTCAGCTGCTTCTAATCAAGGCCGAGATGTACTGCATCGATGGAAATTCTGGAGAGGGCATCAGCAACAGGGTTTTGTTTCCCAGGAATGTGGCGAAGGGTGCAGTTGAATTTGGTGAAGGCTGACAAGTGGTGGCGCTGACAGGGTGACCAGTTATAGGACTGCTGGTTTATAGATTGCACTTGTGGAATGTAGTTATTTTGAAGGATGTAAGGCGAATTATGCCGCCAGGAGCTCGCAGCCAAACGTGGAGTAGTTTGTCTGTCTTGCTGAGTTTCCTGTTAAAAAAAAGGGAGGGGTTGAGGATGACAGTGGATAATTTGTTCCAAAACAGTTTCTATGACTACATTGCGGAAGAGAATGAGCTGGTGCAGGGTACGAGAGGATGGTTGCCTTGGGCATTTTTGTCGGATGTGAGGCAGCTTCTTGTAGGTATCCCCAGGCAAGTGCCTTGTGCTTGCCCTTGAGGACTTTGTAGAGTGAGGCCAAGGTTGAGGCAATGAAGGACAAAAAGTAAAGATAATATTTAACTATTCCAAGGAATTCTTGTAGACCCTCGATGGTGGTAGGGGTGGGGGACTTCCTGATGGTGTTATGAGGCTCCCAAGAATTCTACCCTCTTGGTGACAAAGGAGCATTTGTTGTATCGGATGACGAGGCTGTTTTATTGCAGGCGTTAGAAGACAATGTGCAGGTGTTGGAGGTGCATACCCATTAACACAGAAAATTAAAATATCATTAATGTAACAGACGCAGAAGGGATGGTCTCCCAGTATGCCATTCATCAATTGCTGAAAAGTAGCTCCTGCTTTGCAGAGACCAAAGCAGGACTAATTGAAGGTGCAGGTGCTTTAGGGGATTGTGATTGTGGTCTTTGGGATGTCTCTGGAATTCATGGGGACCTGGAAGTAACTTTTGAGATGGTTCAGCTTTGAGAAGACTTTTTGCACTGTGCAGGATGATTGGTCGTATCTGTGATGGTAGGGAGAGGGGAGTGGTCAGTCTCGGTGATCACTTTCAGCCTTCTGTAGTTGCTGCATGGGAGAAGGGTGCCATCTTTTTTTGTTACTATGTGAAGGGGAAATGTCAAAGGGGTGGATGCCTTATGACACAAACCCAGCTTCTCCCCCTCTGCAAAGATTTTCTTGATAGCGGTGAGTTTTTCAGGTGGTAGACATTGGTAATGGGAGAGTAAGGGATGGTCCAAGGTCTTAATGTGGTGGAAAACATTGTGCTTGGCAGAGATTTTATGAGATCGTCGTAGTTCGAAGACATCTTGGTATGTGGTGAGCAGGTAGGTAAACTCGTCTTTGGAATCAAGTGATGTGGAGGGTGAGTTCCATGGAGGCTGAAGAGATGGGTGTTGTGAACAGATCAGGGCATAGACGAGGTGCCTGTTGGCGACGTCAATGAGTAGTCGGTGGTATACCATGATATCTGCCCCGAGGAGAGGTACTGTGATGTCCACAACCAAAAACTGCTAGTGGTACATTATGGCTGGGGATGGCAGGAATCTGTCTAGTAGGACCTTCTTCAGGACTTCCTACTGGATGACATCAGTGACTTTAGCATCCAGCAACTCTGTTTGGTGGGGGAAGAGTTGGTCTGGCAGGGCTGCGAGGACGTAATCTGCCTTGGTTGACGATAACCATTCGAAGTGTGACTTTCACTTGACGGAACCAAGTGTAGGAATTAGTTGGTGTGAAGGTCAGAAGCATGACTTGGGCAATGGAATTGGCAGGAGTGGCAGAAGGGGAGTGTGACGTTACACCAACAGATATCTCATACGTCTTTGCTGGGTGTTGGTGTGGCGAGGTCACCATTCCAGCCAGAGTTGATTAAGACAAGAAGTATGATCTTGAAATGATAATTCATCACTGAACTACACTGGTATTTTTAGGAATTACTCAGGAAAGTAACACAGTAACTAGCGGACAAATTATGTACAGTCATTTGACGCTAGCCTTTATAACTTCTATACAGATGAAAACCAGGTGTGGCATGCGCTGGCGCCACTCTGCTGACTCAATGCGCTGCCATGGGCATTGTTGTGAGAATCAAGGAATTTGGTGACGTGTTGTCGGAAGCTGGCGACGTCGTGTCGCTTGCAACGTGAGAAACGCAGGCTGCAAGTGCTGGCACACGCACGCGCGTGCACACACACACACACACACACACACACACACACACACACACACATATATATATATATATATATATATATATATATATATATATATGTGTGTATATATATACCACATACATACATATACATTTACATAAACGTTAACATAGTAACATAGAAATAGAAAAAAAAAAAAAAAAAAAAGCCCAAACCTTCACCAGGTCTCTCTCTCTCTCTCTCTAAGGCCCCACTTGCCGCTTCCCTGCCCACAGATCCCAGAGGATTTGAAAGGGTTTCCAAACTTTGGCCTTCCAACACTAGTTTTTTTTTTTTTTTTCAAGAATATCCATTATCTCTCGTATTTATGGTCACTTTGCTGGTGGCTACCTTTTCGGTGTAGAAAAAAAAAAAAAAAGTTCTGCGAACTCTGAATTTTTTTGTTTCAGGGTTTTACACAGTAAGATTTTGTTTACAAGCATTTATAAATACAAACACTCTTACATTTATAAATATATTATATATATATATATATATATATATATATATATATATATATATATATATATATATGTGTGTGTGTGTGTGTGTGTGTGTGTGTGTGTGTGTGTGTGTGTAAGCATTAAGCTACAAATGTCCATTAATATCTAATTCGCTCTACCTCGGAATTAACATATTTTCATATATGTTAACCGAAGGTAAATCTTTCAGTTGATAAGAAATTCGTCGGCTCATGGATATACATCTTGCGATAGGCCTTGTGGGTGAGCGCGTCACTCTACGTCCTAAACTTGTTCCGAGGTTCGAGTCCATAAGCCAACGAATTTCTTGCCAACTAAAACATTCCCCTTCGGTTCCGAGGTTCGAGTCCATGAGCCAACGAATTTCTTGCCAACTAAAAAATTCCCCTTCGGTTGATATATATGAAAATATATTAATTCCGAGGCAGAGCGAATTAGATACTGAAGGACATTTGTAGTTTAATGGTTATACACACACACACACACACACACACACACACACACATATATATATATATATATATATATATATATATATATATATATATATATATATATATATATATATAATTTGTGTGGTGTGCGCGGGAGGTGGGACATAATAATAAAGACCTCCCTTACAAGAGACAATTAATAACCTCTTCGATTCTCTTCAGATCAAACATCCTCTCTCGAGCATCAGATCTACCTCCATTTACGATTCGTTCGTCCTCCGGGGTAGTATAGCGGCAGCACGGTCTAGATACATTCTATCGGGACCGTGAGCGGCAGCGACGTCTCCCTAACATCCTTTAACAAACGTTATGCGAACTTGAATTTATTTTTTCTCTCCAAAAGACTCGTCCTCTTATTTTTCATCTTCTTCTTAAATATTCTTCCCTTTCCTCTTTTTCTTCTTGCAAAAGAATTCCCATAGCGGCAGCCAAGTTCACCTACCGTGAGTTGCCAGTTCGGTATACCCGTAATTACATCTCCCCTATCTCCAATCTCGTTTCAGATTTCTTTAGAGAGAGAGAGAGAGAGAGAGAGAGAGAGAGAGAGAGAGAGAGAGAGGAACTACCGATAGACATGCAGATTAAATCAAATTAGAGCGAGAAGATACCAATAGACATCTAGAAGATATCACACAAGATTATGAATCACACACAAAGAGAGAGAGAGAGAGAGAGAGAGAGAGAGAGAGAGAGAGAGAGAGCTCCGACACAGGTTCCAAATTGCGAATTGTGTATAGGCCTAACTAACCATTTATATGCTAATTCCACCGAGACATCTGTGTGCAATATGGGGAAATAGTTCCTGGGTCGGAGATTTGTCATTTGCCTGTGGTGAACGGCCTTGCAAATGCAACAAGGCTTCTTTTTCTCGATATCTCGTTTAATTTCGGCATTTTTCTATTTCCTTTCCTTCACTTCAAAGGAACAGAGAAAATGCTTCATCTATTATTATTATTGGTTTTTTTTTCTTTAATCACAGTCCTCCAATTCGACTGGGTGGTATTTATAGTGTGGGGTTCCGGGTTGCATCCTGCCTCCTTAGGAGTCCATCACTCTTCTTACTATGTGCGCCGTTTCTAGGATCACACTCTTCTGCATGAGTCCTGGAGCTACTTCAGCCTCTAGTTTTTCCAGATTCTTTTACAGGGATCTTGGGATCGTACCTAGTGTTCCTATGATTATGGGTACAATTTCCACTGGCATATCCTATATCCTTCTTACTTCTATTTTTTCCCTTTTTTTCTCTTCAACTCTAGTGTCCCATGGTATTGCGACATCAATGAGTGATACTTTCTTATTGATTTTGTCAATCAACGTCACGTCTGGTCTATTTGCACGTATTACCCTATCTGTTCTGATACCATAGTCCCAGAGGATCTTTGCCTGATCGTTTTCTGTCACTTCTTCAGGTTGGTGCTCGTACCACTAATTACTGCAAGGTAGCTGGTGTTTCTTGCACAGGCTCCAGTGGAGGGCTTTTGCCACTGAATCCTGCCTCTTTTTGTACTGGTTCTGTGCAAGTGCCGGACATTCGCTTGCTATGTGATTTATAGTCTCATTTTTCGTATTGCACTTCCTACATATGGGAGAGATGTTATTTCCATCTATCGTTCTTTGGATATATCTGGTTCTTAGGGCCTGATCTTGTGCCACTGTTTCATTCCTTCAGTATCCTTCTTGAGCTCTCCTCTCTGTAACCATTGCCATGTCTCATCGCTGGCCAGTTCTTTAGTCTGTCTCGTGTATTGTCCGTGCATTGGTTTGTTGTGCCATTCCTCTGCTGCTTGTCATTCTCCTGTCTCTGTATATTTCTGGGTCTTCGTCTACTTTTGTCAGTCCTTCTTCCCATGCACTCTTGAGACACTCGTCTTCACTGGTTTTCAGATATTGCCCCAATGCTCTGTTCTCGATGTTGACGCAGTCCTTTATGCTTAGTAGTCCTTTCCCTCCTTCCTTTCGTGTTATGTATAGTCTGTCCGTATTTGCTCTTGGGTGTAGTGCTTTGTGTATTGTCATATGTTTCCTAGTTTTCTGGTCTATGTTGCGGAGTTCTGCCTTCGTCCATTCCACTATTCCTGATCTGTATCTGATTACTGGGACTGCCCATGTGTTTATGGCTTTTATCATATTTCCGGCGT
This sequence comes from Macrobrachium nipponense, assembly GCF_015104395.2. Taxonomy (NCBI): domain Eukaryota; kingdom Metazoa; phylum Arthropoda; class Malacostraca; order Decapoda; family Palaemonidae; genus Macrobrachium; species Macrobrachium nipponense. The sequence goes on along the minus strand of NC_087218.1, from coordinate 28,851,639 downwards.
TGAGTTTTGACTTGAGTATCGCCTTGAGTCTCTGCATATATTCTTTCCTGATAGTGTCCTTCATCTCTTGAAGTTTTATATCCCCTCCTTACATTATTCCCAGGTATTTGTATCCCGTCTCATCTATGTGTTTGAGGTTGCTCCCATCTGGTAGCTTTATCCCTTCAGTCCTTCTATTCCAAACTCCATCCTGATGTCCCCAGATACAATCCTTACAGTCTGTATTAGGTTATCTATTTCCTTGATGCTCTTACCATGCAGCTTGGAGTCGTCCATGAAAATCAGATAGTTAATTATGTTGCTTCCTTTCTTGAGTTGGTACCCAACACCCAACTTCTGCAGTGCTTTTGTCATGGGAATCATGGCTACTACGAAGAGTAGTGGTGACAGAAGGCCATAGAGAGAGATCAGTCTCTAAAGAAGATACAATAAATTAACAAATTAATTCATAAATATATAAAATGTGAGTGAAGTAATTAAAAACAAGGAGAATAATATTTTATGGTAGTAATACATTGCATCTTTGTTTGAACTTTTGAAGTTCCAGGATCGCGACATCCTCTGGGAGGCAGTTCCACAGCCCAACGGTGTGAGGAATAAAGGACCTCTGGATTTGAGAAGTTCGACATCAGTGCTGCTGAATCAAGATGAATGCAACACGTGCAAAATGCGATAGTCCTCAATACTTTCAGATACGGTTAGTATATGACAATGAACGTGATTGTAATTTAACTGTGTATTAAATCCTATTGTATGAGAGGGTGTTTATGTATTTAAACACATAACTACAGAGAGTCAGATAAAAAAATTTTGTGGTAAATTATGTAAAGTAAATAAATACATTTCCACAACAGAGTGAATAAAGATATTTTTGTAGCAAATTACGCTAAGTAAATGAACATTTATAAAAAAAACACTTTGGATAGTTTCTGCAAAAAAGAAGGAAGAAGAAAAAAAAATCGGCCTAAATGGATGTCTGCAAAGAAGGAAGGAGAGAAAAAAAATAAAAGCATTCGGACTAAATGGAGGATAACAGGGCCCGTTGTCCCCTTCCCCCATTCCCCTTCAAAAAAAGTTAAATAAAAAATGGAAGGAAGAAACAGCAGTTATTTCTGTTAGACGCCATACCTAGAACTGTGAAGTCGGTTTTTACAACCTTTAAGTAAACCGCATTACGCAGCTAATGGACATAATGCCTTCCGGCGTGTGAGGGTCACTACAGAAGGCGATGGATCATTTTTCATTTCACTATGACTGACTTCGTTTTTTCTTTCTTTTTTTTTTGTTTGTTACTAAAAGAAAAAACCAGCACGCTGAATTTGAATTTTTGTATCGAACATTAATACAATGTTTTTCAAGTTTATAAAGAAATGTTTTGTGTTTTAATCTCTCTCTCTCACTCTCTAGATATTTTTCAGAATACAAAATGAACACACTCTCTCTCTCTTCTCTCTCTCTCTCTCTCTCTCTCCTCTTCACTACACATATACTATATACGTTTACCAAGAAATTTCAAGTTTATGAAAGAAACCTTGTTTTCTCTCTCTCTCTCTCTCTCTCTCTCTCTCTCTTCTCTCTCTCTCTTCTTCTTCTTTTCTTCTTCTTCTTCTTCTTCTTCTTCACTATACATATCATATTTCTCTCAGATTTTAGCGTCAATACAAATATGTGCAATTCAAAATAATAATACAACAACAATAATAATAATGACAATAATAATATCAATACTAATAATAAAGGAAAACACCATCAACTTCCTAAAAAATACAATGTGCAACTGGAATACAATACTTACAAGATCTGGGATAAGACTAGCAGAGGTTAACATCAGAACATCAAGAGAAGGATCTTTCAAGGCGACTCACTGTCCCCACTACTCTTCGAAGTAGCCATCATCCCCATGACAAAAGTACTGCCGGAGATGGGTGTTGGGTACCAACTCAAGAAAGGAGGCAACAGAATTAACCGTCTGATTTTCATGGACGACACCAAACTGCATGGTAAGAGCATCAAGGAAATAGATAACCTTATGCAGACTGTAGAGATTGTATCTGGGGACATCATGAATAGAAAAATGTGCCTTGGTCAACATACAAAAAAAGGCAAAGTGACAAGGACAGAAGGGATAAAGCTACTAGATGGAAATAACATCTCACCCATATGCAGGAAGTGCAATATGAAAAACGAGACCATAAATCACATAGCAAGCGAATGTCCTGCGCTTGCATAGTAGCAAAAGCCCCCCACTGGAACCTGTGCAAGAAACACCAGCTACCTTGCAGTAATAAGTGGTACGAACACATACCTGAAGAAGTGATAGAGAACGATCAGGAAAAGATCCTCTGGGACTATGGTATCAGAGCAGATAGGGTGATACGTGCAAATAGACCAGACTTGACGTTGATTGACAAAATCAAGAAGAAAGTAACACTCATTGATGTCGCAATACCATGGGACACCAGAGCTGAAGAGAAAGAAAGGCAAAAAATGGATAAGTATCAAGACCTGAAAATAGAAATAAGAAGGATATGGGATATGCCAGTGAAAGTTGTGCCCATAATCATAAGAACACTTGGCACAATCTCAAGATCCCTGAAAAGGAACCTGGAAAAACTAGATGCCAAAGTAGTTCCAGGACTCTTGCAGAAGAGTGTTACTATAAACAGCGCACATAGTGAGATAAGTGATGCGAGATGCAACCTAGAACCCGACACTATAAAAGCCATCCAATCGAATAGGAAGTTTGTGATAGACACCCACCCAAAAAAAAAAATATATAATGAACTTTCAGCTCATAACGAATGAACTGCAAAGAGAACTACACAAACAAATGAGGTATTCGAATACTAACATGTACATAAAAGATTCGAAGTTTGCTCTTCATGGTTAACATTTAAAACATGTCTTTAAACATGAATAGTTGAATATATATATATATATATATATATATATATATATATATATATATGTGTGTGTGTGTGTGTGTGTGTGTGTGTGTGTGTGTATGTGGTGTGTGTGCGTGTATGTGTGTATGTATATATGTATATATACATATATATATATATATATACATATATTTGTGTGTATGTATATAATATACTAGCTGACCAATCCAGTGCTGCCGGGAAAACTCCAAATGACAATCGATACTCTCTCTGTCTCTTCCCCCCGGCCCCCCTTCCTGTTAAGATAGTTACTTCGGTTACATTGCCCAGCATTTTTTACATTTTATTTTTAATCACTTCTCACCCACCAATAACATAAGGGCTGAAGTTGGGCTTAAAGGGCATAAGGAGTGTTTCTATTCATCCCAGCGACCTTGAAAACTATGGATTTGACTCTGATATCAGTCATTTCTTAAAATCTTATTTTTCACCCCTTCTCAACAAACCCTTTCCTATTGGGGCTGAACTTGGAATTAAAGGGCAGAGGGCATCTGGAGTGTCGCTATTCTTCTCAGTGGCCACAAAATCTATGGGTTAGAAACTAATATCTGTCATTTTTGGTTATTTTTACAAGTCACCCCCTTCCCACCCCCACTTCCTGTGGGAACTGAATTTGGACTTAAAGGGCATTGGGGGTGTCACCATTCTTTTCAGTAACCTCGAAAACTATACATCAGAAACTAATATCTGTCGTTTTCAATTATTTTTACATGTCACACCACTCCCACTCTCTTCTCACCCTACTCCATACAGGGTTGAATTTTGACTACTCTTCTCAGTGACCTTGAAAACTAAGGATTATACAATAATACATATCTGTAATTTTCGGTTATTTTCACATTTCACCCATTCACACAACCTCCCCCTTTTTGGTGCCAATGACCTTTTACAGCCACAGTATTCTTTTCCAGATGGTAAGTCATATGTATTCCAAGTTTGGTTGAAATTGCTCAACGTGTTCAAAGTGTATGTGGCACATACACACACACACATACATACATATATCCATTTATATATATATATATATATATATATATATATATATAGTAATATATATATATATATATATATATATATATATATATATATATATATATATATATGTATGTATGTGTGTGTGTGTATGTGCCACATACACTTTGAACACGTTGAGCAATTTCATCCAAACTTGGAATACATATGACTTACCATCTGGAAAAGAATACTGTGGCTGTAAAAGGTCATTGGCACCAAAAAGGGGGAGGTTGTGTGAATGGGTGAAATGTGAAAATATATATATATATATTTATATATATATACATGCATGCATCGAGCTACAAAAGTCCTTGAATATCCATTTGCTCTACCTCGGAATTAAAATATTTTCATATATGATACCCGAAGGGAATTTGTTAGTTGATAATTATTTTTTCCTCTCTTGGGTTCGAACCAGCATCCAGTGGACACAGGAGAAATCAGGACTTCGGTAATGTTACTGACTCGGCAAACAAGTGAGGTATAAGTTGATAACAATTCCGACCTTACAAATCACTGTCGAACTCAGGTATTTGTAATAGAATCGATATCCAACCCCCTCTGCCATGTTAACCAAGTCGAACGATTGCTGCACGTAGCCATATTATGAATCTTTTATCACATCATCGTGATTCATTTACATACATCGAGCTACAAATGTCCTTTAATATCCAATTTGCTCTAACTCAGAATTATTATATTTTCATATATGTTAACCGAAGGGGAGTTTATTATTTGATAACGACACTGAAGTCCTGATTTCTCCTCTGTCTGCTGGGCGCTGGTTCGAACCCATGAGAAGATGAAGTTATTATCAACTGAAAAAATTCCCCTCGGTTAACATATATGAAAATACAATAATTCCAAGGTAGAACGAATTGGCTATTAAAGGACATTTCTAGCTTAATACATGTATATCAATCACGGTGAGGTGATAAAAATTCATACACACTCAAATTATGTGTGTATATATATACACACAATTTGTGTGTGTATAGTGGTATCTATATATATATATAGATATATAATTAAGATATATATATATATATATACTATATATTAGTATATATATATATCTATATATATATACCTTATCTATATATTAATATATATATAGATATATATATAATATATATATATATATATATATATAGAATATATAAATATATATATATATATTATATATATAATATATCCTATCTATATTATTATATCTATAATAATATATATCTATCTATCTACTATCCTATTCTATAATCTCGTATCTCCTAAATCTATTCTTATCCTCAATCTATAATAGCTATCTAAAAATATATATATACCCTTTAATATATATATATCTATATCTATAACCTATATATTATATATAAATATTATATAATATAAATATCTATATAATATATATATCTATATAAACTATAATAATTTCATTATTAGACTTATATATATATATATCATCTATATATATATATATATATATATAATATATATATATATAGATATATATATATCTATATATATATATATATATATAAATAATATATCTATATATATATATATATAATATATATATATATATTATACACGTGCATACCGGTGATTTACTATCATCACAATAGTCAAAGAAAGGAGGTAGAAACCGTGCACCTAAGTTGACTAATTGTTATATAAAATGGCAACACATGAAGCGAAATTAGTTTAATTCCACTCGCGTAGAGAGAGAGAGGAGAGAGAGAGAGCAGCGAGAGAGAGAGAGAGTTTAAGTATATATTCAATTTTAATCATACCACTGAACTGATTAACAGCTCTCCTAGGGCTGGCCCGAAGGATTAGATATTTTTACGTGGCTAGGAACCAACTGGTCACCTAGCAACGGGACGTACAGCTTATTGTGGGATCCGAACCAAATTATATCGACAAATGAATTTCTATTACCAGAAATAAATTCCTCTGATTCCGCATTGGTAGAGCCGAGAATTGAACTTCGGACCACAGGATTGGTACCTAAGCGCAAAAGTCACTCGTCCAACCAGGAACGAGAGAGAGAGAGCAATGGTCCTCTCACATTTGCGACAGATATGAACTTGTTGCATTTACGATTAAATAATATATATCTATATTATATATATATATATATATATATATATATATATATATATATATATATGTGTGTGTGTGTGTGTGTGTGCGTGTGTGTGTATATATAAAGGTAAAAGCCATGAAGGAAAGTGAAACACTGGGGTAGCTGCAAGATCTTTCGACTCACGTCCTTTAAATAACAGACCGCCTGACACACGTCAATTGGTCTGCTAAGTAAAGGACATGAGTCGTAAGATCTTGCAGATACTCCAGTGTTTCACTTCCTTCGTGGCCTATACCTTTATTTATGCATTTATCACGTTTCAAACTTTCGTGATTCAGTTTATAATATATATATATATATATATATATATATTTTTATATATACATATACACATATATATATATATATATATATATATATACATATAATATATATGTATATATATATAGAATTTTCACCACATTACCGTGATACACATACATGCATTAAGCTACACATATCAATTAATATCCAATTCGCTCTATCACGGAATTCACATATTTTCATATTTGTTAACCAAACGGAATTTTGTTGTTGATAATAATATCGCCCTCTCGCGGATTCGAACCCACACACAGAGGAGAAATCAGGACTTCAGTGACGTTTTACATACATACACACACGACTCACGCGCCCACACATACACACACACACATATATATATAAAGATAAATTATATATATATATATATATATATTATATATATATACATATATATATATATATATATATATAAATAATATAAATGCTGAGTTTTGGGAAAGCATTTTTCGATATCTACAAAATACAAAATTTCGTGGGAGACTGATCTGCATTTGTTAAGGCAGTGGTGTATAATCGTGATACATATAATGCTAATTTGTAACAAACCTATTATATCTATATACATAATGATACACTAGCGTAAACACATATTAATCGATCAATTGCCTTGGTGAAATCTGACAACGTCCTAAATTATAATTCTATGACGAAATTTATGATTATTTTCTGCTTGTAAATTCGCCCTGCTCTTTCCAGAAAACATGCTGTTGTGAAGAGACGAATATAACCTAAAAAGCAGCAGAAGTTGGGCCCTAAATTGCGATACTGTGAGAGAAAGTACTTATGAAAGGTTCCTAAGACACTGTAAGTGAAAGTACTTATGAAAGGTACCGAAGACACTGTAAATTAAAGTACTAATGAAAGGTACCGAAGGCACTGTAAATGAAAGTACTTATGAAAGGTTCCTAAGACACTGTAAATGAAAGTACTTATGAAAGGTTCCTAAGACACTAAGTGAAAGTCCTAATGAAAGATTCCAAAGACACTGTAAATGAAAGTCTTAATGAAACGTTAGTAATACAATGTCTTTACTAATTTGTGCCTTATTGCATTTACGCGAAACTTGTGAATTGTGCGTTAGATAATGTAAATATTACTTTTCTTTTGTGCCAATGCACGAAAATCCAGCTATTTTGGGGCGTCTTCAACGAAATAATTATTTGCTATATTTTAAACAGAACAATGACCTAAATTCTTTTTCTTATTGGTTTCGCTTGGTGTTTGCTTAGCCAAACAGAGGGAAGATGTCGGCATTTCATGAAAAACGAGATTTGTTAATATGCATATGCGTGAGTGAATTTTGTATTTCCAGAACGAATAAATAACAACATTCTCTATACTTCTGGCACTATTCACATGCAACGTAACACAAACATTTTTATTGAACGCAACACTAATGAGACTAATGAACAATTGTAGTACTACCAAACATGCAAATACACAATTTGTTTGTCTTTTTCCTTGAAAGATACATTAGCGGCAATTATCAAGATTTCACATGCAAAAGCGCATTAATAAAATAATTGATTTTTTGAAAAAAAAAAAACGACTTAATTATTTTCTACACACCTGCATTACCGCACAGAAATAAATTTAGTTAACATTAGCGTTTCTTACGCGAAGATTAAACATTATTATTATTATTATTATTATTATTATTATTATTATTATTATTATCATTATTATTATTATTATTATTATTATTATTATTATTATTATTATTATTATTATTATTATTATTATTATTATTCAGAAGATGAACTATATTCATATGGAACAAGCCCACCAAGCTTCCAAACAATATGTCCATTAAAAGAAGTAACAGAGGGTAATGGGAAAAGCAGAAAGAGTAGATCAGTTATTAAAAGAAGACAAATTACTAAATGAATAAAAAAAATAAATAAAAATTTAAGTAAATTATAAATTTTTAGTATATTAAAGTCGAATAATTAATCGCCTCAATAAAAACAATGCTTAACCCATTACGTGGTAAGAACCGGTAATTCGTCATTCAAGGCGAAAACAATTCGAGCAAATGATTGTTGAAAGTTCGAGCTCCTGCAATGGAGTCTCTATGCTTGCATTAATTCTGTGTCCCTTCATTACTGCAAATGACTTTGCATTCTAATGTACTGCACTATCTTTTATTAGTATTCATGGTCTTCAGCAACCTTTAAACTTAAGCTACATGAACTGCGTTTAGTATTTAGTATGCAGCCACCTTCAGCACTTCTTCAGCAACCTTTACGCTTCTTGTCTTTCGTAAAACTCAAAATATATGAAGAGTGTTTAGTGTGCTGAGAAACATGACCGAAAACAAGCTTACTGCACGTTTATCAATAACGGGTTCTTTCCGTTTATGTGAATAATGACCTGAAGGATCTCAGTCTCTACAACCAATTTTAGCTTCACCAGCAAGTTCATCAGTTTTATTTTTCCCCAGAAGGAATACTTAATCTACTGTAGGGAGGCTACAATCTATTACATAAGAATACTTTTTTGTTAAAACTTCTCACTTTCAAGCCGTCTTCTGGCTCTTTTTTTTTTCTCTTTCTTTTTTTTTTGCGTAAGGGTTAGGGGTTTACTCCACAGACCGCTTTTAACACAGACCGGCCTAGAGAAATAAAACTGATACCTGGAAAGCCTAAACTATACTGTCTTATGTAGCTTACCCGAGGAATGGTGTTAAGTTCGTAAGTTATTACTTTGGGAAAGAAATTTATCCGTTTCCCCGTAAATATATTCAAAATTTATTCAGTAAGTATTGTTGCCCTAACTACAGTAAAATTGGTATATATCTAAATACTGTGTAGTCATGGAGATATTAGGATACCAAACAAAATGATTAGATAAAATGTGAAAATTCAAACAAAGCAACAAAATAGAAAATATTAAATATTACATGTGGCTGCATTGTTGTTTTGTTTCAATAGATCTACTGATCATACTGATCCTCATTAAAGAACATAAGCTATAGGAGGCAAAAATATAAATTAATTAATAAAATAGAAAACAAAGTCAAATTATGACTTAATACTTTATTAAGCATAAAACAAGCGTCGAAAAATCAAAGCAAAAAATCCCGAAGTAATATACTAATCGCCAGCGTCCCCAAATTCCAATTAAAGTACCACCCTGAGGACAAGAGTGTGCGACTGCAAACTTTGTATGTGCGTGTGTGGGGAAGAGGGGTGGGTAGAAAAAATCCTTCCGTCCTTTTTAAAGTGAATTCAGACCAAGTCGTCCATATAATCCTCCGAGGAAAGAAACAAATGGATCGTGAAAATGGAATTGCGAGACTGAGGGGGTGAAGGGGAAGGGGGGTGGGAGAGGGGGAGGGAGGGTGTTGGGGAAGTGAAGGAGTCTATTCTCTAATCGTATAACATTATGCGAGACGTTGTTCTCAAGAGACGAGAAGCCAAAGGAGAGGGGAGGGCAGAGGGGGGGGGGGGGGTGAGGTGAGGTGAGGGGGAGAGTGGAGGGGACCCATGGGGAGGTTGAGGGAAGGGGGGAATTGTAGGGAGGGGGATGGTGAGGTGAGGGGACGAATCCTAAGGTATTCGTAGAATACAAGATGGTCTGTTAAATTACTGAAAGAGAAAGACTGGCTGCTCTGATATAGACCACTGTGAAAAGGCCTTAGATTCCAAAGGCTTGATGAATTAAATTTGATAAAGTATTATTTCTCGTTTTACTAATAAAAGATCTTTAAGTATCTCCTAGCTTTTATTCTATGCCTAGTGGGCATAAATAACTAATGATAACAATCAGTAATTACCTCCTTGTTAATATTATCATCACTATACATAAAAAACACTCATAAACGGAACAAGACAAAAATACTTAAAAGAAAAACTTGCCAAGGCAAGATCAGTATATCAGACGAAGAAAGCAATACACGAAATTAAAAGATACGCACAGTAGCATGAGTCTTGCAAAAGAAAAACAAATCCACAGTTAGGCGTGTGTACAAATAAATGTAAAAATAACGATAAACAGAGAGCATTCGTGAATCTGTTCGATTTATTTTCAAATACATTTATACCAATACATAACTGAGGATTTGTTTCTCCAATAAACGAAATACCAAGAAAAGGACACGTGACAGTGTAATCTCTTTTTCTCGTGGTAAAAAGTCTATCCCACTAAGCACCTTCTGTCTTCTTCAGTACCCTTTTATAGGTTGTCCATTTTAGAGGCATCGACCTCTTCTAATCCCCAAGTCTCCATTTTCCAAACCTAGGTCTCCGTTTCCCGTATCGTGCCATCATCAGTAACACTAAAGATTTCCCCTTCTATAGTGCCGGCAAAACCTTTGTATTTCTTCGCAGACGTTCCCCTTATTTACACTCCCGATACCTTTCAGCCTTGGATTGAACTGGCCTTGGTACTTGTCAGGCAAACAGTTTCTTCAGTGGCTCGGGTAACCTCCTCCTCCGCCTTCTTTTTCTTCTTCTCCTTTTCTGGTAGAGGGAGGGCGGAAGGAGGACAATCATGGGAAGAGAAGAAAAAAAGTAATACAGTCTAAAGAACTAAATGGAGTTGTCAGCGAGTGACTGAGAGGAAACTTCAAAACGTGAAGACGTTTTGTTTACGTTCTCTGGGACTCTGAAGTGTCCTACAGCAACTGCCTGATGATATTTGATGATATAAATGAAAACTTCAATAAGAATGGGACAACTTTCACGGAGTAGCATTCACGATTGAGTGAGGAGAAGTGGCAATAAAGACTTTCATTGGAAGTTTAAGGTTCAGAACTCTTTAGAAACTTACCGGCTAAAAGTTCCGTCAGGTTTGGACTGTGAACGCTTAGTAAATATGTATTTGAAATTTGAAATTACACGAGGAGCGAGAAATGATACAAAATTATAGACATGAATGGATTTGAAAAAGGAAAAAGAACGGTTTATTTCAAACGGTCCCACTTACAACTTTTGGATATATGAATTTCGTATCTTAAATAATTCAAATATTGATTTCTCGCGTTTTTCTACATATTTTCTATACTAAGTGGATCGTAGATCCTTTTAGAGCTATCTATGTGTCCTTGACTCAATCAGCTACATAAGAATAAAGTTAAATCTAATAAAGTTTATGAATATAATGCCTTTAATGAACATAGTTTTAATAATCCGTTTCAGACGGAAAAATTTCATCTTCAGAACTTTACTGCCATATATATATATATATATATATATATATATATATGATATATATATATATATATAATACATACATACATATACATACATACATATATATATATATATATATATATATATATATATATATATATATATATATATATATATATATATATGACTCAATCAGCTACATAAGATTAAGTTAAATCTGATAAGTTTATAAATATAATGCCTTTAATAAACATAGTTTTAATAATCCGTTTCCGACGGACTATTTTATCTAGAGAACTTTGGTGCCATATATATATATATATATATATATATATATATATATATATATATATATATATACATTTGTATATACAGATATATATATATATATATATATATATATATATATATATATATATATATATACATATATATACATCAGCGTGAAGGTGGACTATTAGAAACGTTGCAATTCATTACAATTCTTTATTTCCTACGTTTCGTAATATCATTATTACATCTTCAGGGAATCTGTTAAACAATAAATAAAATTAATTTAAAATTACTTAAAAATTACTTTAAAAATTACTCTAAAATTCAACATTTATAAATTACAACACAATTAAAAAACATACAGAAACGAAAACAAAAAAAAATAAACATAAAAAGACCAAAGACCGCTAACCAACCTTATGCCGAGTAGGCAAGAGACAGAATGACAGAACAAATAAAAGTTAGCTCAGGTACAGTTGTGTGGAGGAGGTCTGGGTATTTAACTGGGGAACCAGTTTGTTTAATAAATAATGACTCTAGGATAGGCAGTTCATATGCATTGTTCGCTTGGCCTATGACTCGGAAATGGCTTCTTTCTATATATATTTTACAATTTTTCGAATGGTTTCTTATATTAGAGTGTTCGGGATTGGAGAGCCTACAGCCAATACGGAAACTTAATCCCCGATGAGAGTCGATTCTGACCCGCAGTAACCTCCTCGTGGATCCGACATATGTCCCAGAGTTACACTTAGGGCAAGTATACTTATAGACCACGTTGGAGGTCAAGAGAGGGTCCAATCGATCTTTATATCTGAAAAAGGAACCGATTGTTAGCGGGTTTATTGGAATTAATTTTTAGATTAATGGCACCATAATGTTTATGAATAATTTGTGCAAACTTTTTCCGAAAGGAGTCATCATGTAAAAACGGGAATTTGGCATAAAAAGCTAATTTTGGTACTGTACATGGTCGCCTTCCTCTGTCTCCTGATACATTATATACATATATATATATATATAGTATATAGTATATATATATATATTTAACACTTCTTCGGGGCACAAATATGTGTTAAATACACGAAAGTACTTGGCACTCTGTCTTTTCTTTTTTAAAATTTTCCCTGTGGCTTATGCTGGTAAACAAAATCACGTGCTTACTTCTGTGATTTTATAGTATATATATATATATATATTATATATATATAATATATATATATATATATATATATATATATATATATGGTATATATATGTATGATATGTATGTATGCATGTATGTAGATTATTTCAACCATATCTTCTCTCGGTCCAACCTCATGTCTTTTCGTATAAAATATCAGTTCCCATGCCAAAGTATTCATTAAAGAAAAAATCTTTTCCCAAGCTCTCAATTGACTTTGTCTGCGCAAAGCATGGCTGATTTTGACTCAAAATTACAGAAAACTGATAAATATAACTACTTTTTTTTCAAAGATTATAATGAAATAATCTTTAATTTAGATTTTAGAAGTCTCTACCAATGGTATTCAATTTCAGGCATCCTCAATTCTCGGCAAAATCATCCTCAAAACATAGAAATTTTACCTGAATATTTGCAAATATTTGTATTTGCAACGTCCTTCAGAAAACTGGACTTACTTCATTCCTTCAATTTCCAAATGCTGTGCTCCATAAAACTCGGCAATCCTTCACCTCTTGCAAATTTATTACGAAATCTCTACTTTTATGAATCTGAAACCACCTGGCAAACTGATATTACTCTTGCGAAAACTCAAAATTATATATATATATATATATATATATATATATATATATATATATATATATATATATATATATATATATATATTTATATAAAGCCTGCTGACCAACACAACGCTGCCGGGTACTCTGAATGACAGTT
>NC_087218.1:28780417-28832917 GCF_015104395.2 Macrobrachium nipponense | reverse complement strand
GGAATAATTTTTCTTTTCAAAGCGTACCTTTACGTTTTCTTGTTGAAACGCAAATTTAGACTATTTACGACCACCCACACACACATATGTATACATACATACATACATAACCAGACATACATACACATACATACATCCATACATACATACATGATTATATATATATATATATATATATATATATATATATATATATATTATATATATATATATATATATATATATATATATATATATATATATATCATATACATTTATTTACATAAATTATGGTCTAAACCTAAAACTTCCTTATACCTTCATGAACATATATACCATATATGAATCCAAATTAAAATAAGTAAGAACTAAGAGAGAGAGAGACCTTACAGACCTTACATCTTGTTCGGGTTGCCCCAGGTCCCTCAGTGTGAGGTACCTCTAATATCTACCAGAGAGTTGCTAATGCATCTTCCGGTATATTTTGCATCTTTCAATCTTGGATGGTCTGGGATGCAGCTTAAATATTTGTCGAGTTTATTCTTAAACACATCTACACTCACTCCTGATATATTCCTCAGATGAGCTGGCAACGTATTGAATAGACGCTGCATTGTAGATGCTGGTGCGTAGTGAATTAATGTCCTGTGTGTTTTCCTTATTTTTCCTGGTATAGTTTTGGGCACTATTAATCTACCTCTGCTTGCTCTTTCTAATATTATTAGCTCCATGATGTTTTCGGCAATTTCTTCTATCTGTTTCCATGCCTGAATTATCATGTAGCGTTCTCTTCTCCTTTCTAAACTATATAATTTTAAAAATTGTAGTCTTTCCCAGTAGTCAAGATCCTAACTTCTTCTATTCTAGCTGTAAAGGACCTATGTACACTCTCTATTTGTGCAATATCCTTTTGATAGTATGCGTACCATATCATGTTGCAATATTCAAGTGGACTACGGCACTACAAACATAAGTTTTATAAAGCATAATCATGTGTTCAGCTTTTCTTGTTTTGAAGTGCCGTAACAACGTTCCCATTTTTGTTTTACATTTTGCCAATAGAATTGCTATTTGATCATTGCATAACATGTTCCTATTCATCATCACATCAAGGTCTTTAACTGCTTCCTTATTTGTGATTGTCTCGTTATTAGGTCCCCTATATGCATATAGCTTTCTTCTCTATCTCCATAATTTATTGATTCAAATTTATCAGAGTTAAATACCATCCTATTTACCTCTGCTCATTCATATACTTGTCAAGGTCTTTTTGTAGCGTGTTCCTATCTTCGTCCCAAGTAATTTCTTTACTTATTCTTGTGTCATCGGCGAAACTACTCACTACCAAGTCCTTAACATTACTGTCTATGTCTGCAATCATAATAACAAACAGTAATGCAGCTAGCACCGTACCTTGTGGCACACCGGATATTATCTTAGCTTCATCCGATTTCTCATCGTTTGCAATAACTATATGTTTTCTGTTGTGCAAAAATTCTTTTATCCATCTTCCTACTTTGTCCATTATATTATGTTTTCTAATTTTCTTCTCTAATATATTATGATCTACCTTGTCAAAAGCTTTTGCAAAGTCTAGATAAACCACATCTGTTTCTTTTCCGTTTTTCATATTTTTATATATGTTCTCACGGTGGACTAACAGTTGGGTTTGTGTACTTTTTCCGGGTACATAACCATGTTGTCCTATATTAAACAAATGATTTTTTATTAAATGTTTTATAATATTTTTCTTCATTACCCTTTCATATACTTTCATAATATGTGACGTTAGACTCACAGGCCTATAATTACTTGCCTCTAGTCTTGATCCACTTTTGAATGTATGGGTAATATATGCTAATTTGTGCTCATCATAAATCTTGCCTGTATCTACACTTTGCCTTAATAATATTGCAAGGGGCTTTGCGATAGAATGAACTAGTTTAATAGCAGGGACACCATCAGGCCCACCTGCAGCTCCATTTTTAATTTCATTAATAGCCTGCACAATATCGGCTTCAATAATAACTATGTCTGATAAATATTCACTATTTACATCCCTTATTTCTGTATCATTATCTTCATTATCAATTCTATGGGTAAATTCTCTCTTATATCTTTCTGCCAATATGTTGCATATTTCCTTTTTTCCATTCGTTAATCTCCCTTCAATTCTTAGAGGGCCTATTTCTATTCTTCTTTTATTCATCTTTTTCGCATATGAGTACAATAGTTTGGGGTTTTGCTTGATATTTACTAGGGTTTTTTCTTCCAAGTCCCATTTTTCATTTTCTTTTGATTGTATAATCTTTTGTTCTGCATTTTCCATCTTACTTTTTAGTTCCATCACTTTCCATGCATTCTTTTCTTTTGCAAGAACTTTTTTACCACTTTCTGATTTTCTGGAACATGATCCTTCTGTCTCTTGGTATGCATGACTCATGTTTACTTTTCTTCTTCGGTATATATTGGTATATATTTATCCACTATTTTCTTTAATATTTTATATAATGTATCCGTATTTACCTGTATATCATCACTTACAAAAATTTTATCCCAATCTTTGTTTAATTCTTCATTTATTTCTGACCATTTTATATTTTTACTGTAAAAATTATTTTCCATATCCTTCCCACTTTTTCATCTCTTGCTTATCTCTGTTTTCACTTGCTTTGGAATGGTCTGTTAATTCTATGACATTATGGTCTGAAATACTCGCATTATAAACTATTATTTCTTTAACATAATTCATCTCGTTCACAAATAATAGGTCTAAAGTATTTTCCTTTCTTGTTGACTGGTGAATTATTTGTTGAATGTTGTATTCTAGTAGCATGTCTAATAGCTTTTCGAATTTCCTCTTATCTTCTGCACTACTATTACTCTCTTTTTTTATATGTATAAATACAACCACAATCTCCTATTTGTTCTTTCTAATCTACGAAAGGTAAGTTAAAGTCTACGGATAGGAGAATAGTCCAGTCCTTGTGATTTCTACATATATCATCCAATTTTTCTATTACTCTGTCAAACTCTTTAGTGTTAGGGGGTCTATATACTACTATGTTCATTAATTTTTCCGTTTCAAATTCTACCGCTATTAGTTCACATTCTGAGTTACTATATTTCTCATATATTTTTCCTTGTGTATTGTCTTTCCCATATATCGCGGTTCCCCCTTGATTCCTAATTTTTCTATCTGATCTATAAGTTTGGAACCCTTTTATTTGATCGTCATTACCAGTCTCTTGGGAATACCAGGTTTCACTTATATTCATTATGTCTATTTTCTTTTCACTTTGGGTTGGTTCTTCTAAGAACTCTATTTTTTTTTTTAGTTACTCGTAACTAAAGCCTACGCATTCATCACTATGATAGTTGGCGTGTTATCTCCTTCATTTAATATCTGTAATAATAAGGATTTTCCCATGTCACTTTCCTGTTCTGGTATGTTGTTCTTTTCTTCAATTCCAGAAATTCTGACATTAAAAAAATTCAACTTTTCCAATATATTTTATCTTCCTTCATCATAATTATTCATTTTGTGTATGAATCTGCAATTTTCTCCGTATCTGCACCATCCCCTAGTATCGTATATACAGTACTTGTCTCTTGCACTGTATCTTGGAGCTGATGCTTGCAAATTCTTTGCTGACACTCCATAGTGCGGTGATGGCTTGTCTTTTTCCTTCACCTCATGTTCTTTGTTCCTATCTTTATTTGCTTCTTTTCTATTTTGGATTTTATTATTCAATTGATTATCTAATTGATTTTGATTCATAGCTACAGGGTGCATATATTTACATTTTTTGTTGAACTGACAACCTTTTCCTTCTTTTAGGTTTTTGCATAGTTTTCAATGTAGATCTCTGCATTCATCCTCATAGCCATCTAGGTATGCACATTTCCCATAGATTTCATAATTGTGACATACCTTGGGATATTTGTAGTAACATCTTTCACCGAATCTGCAATTCCCTATTTTCAAAAGGGAGTAGACGGTGTCTTTCTTTTCAATTTTTTCTTGCTCATTCCCATCAGTATGCAGGTCTGGGTAAAGCCTCTTCGGGATTTTATTTTGTGTTGTCATGTCGTAAATTTATTTCTTCGTATGCATGCTGCTTGATTGCCTCATATGTAGTATCTATGAGTATCTCTGCATCCATACTCTTGTCCTGCTCTTTGTTTTCATTATTTTTTTCAATCTTGTTTGCTTCATTTCCATTTTCCTCTTCTT
The DNA here is from genome assembly GCF_015104395.2 of Macrobrachium nipponense. NCBI lineage: Eukaryota > Metazoa > Arthropoda > Malacostraca > Decapoda > Palaemonidae > Macrobrachium > Macrobrachium nipponense. The sequence continues at coordinate 28,828,701 of NC_087218.1, read as the reverse complement.
CCTCTTCTCCTCATCATCTTCATCCTCTACTATTTGCACATTAAGTCTTGATTTAATAACATTGTCTATCCATGAGAGACGTGTTGAGCAAAATACTTGTGTATCCTTACTCATATTTTGCTGGACTTCAGCACATTGGGGATGCGTGGGAATGTTGCTTGCAGAACATTTTCTGATCAGGTTTTGTGGATTAACTATGCTATACCACACCTTGCAGTTTGCATGCTTTAGGGATTCTTTTTCCTATTGCATCAATTAGTATATTCACAATGTACACCTTATTCGTTTTCTTTGTTAGAATGTGTTGATTGATGTAAATCTTTTTTATAAGTCTCTTGACCACTTGAATTTTATTTGGAACTCCTTCAATTATTTTCATGATATTTTCTGCTGATTTATTCCAGTTTGAAGGATCATATCCTTCCAATATGTCTATGAATACTTTTGTATCTTTGGATTAGGGCTGTTATTGATCTCATAGATGAGAAATGCCAGCTCCCTTCCTGCTAACTCATCATATTGCATATCTGCAATGCAAGCAAGATTTCGCCATCTTTTTCCACAGTTGGAACATACTGCCATCCTGATCGAATTTACAATACTACACTCAATAAACTAACTTAGTAAGACACTTTATCCTACTATTTTCATACTAATCTTATCACCGACAATTCATGAACACTTCTAGATATGATTTGTTTTCTAGTCGTGTGTTAAACGCTTGATATCGGTTGATTAATCAGACTGTGCACAGGTATGTCTCACCAAGCAAAATGGCACTACTTTAGAGAGAGAGAGAGAGAGAGAGAGAGAGAAGCTAGGCTGTTAAATCAAACAATAATCATAGCTTCATTTATCGAGCAAATTTTGTTTGTGTGCATGAGAGCACACGCGCTTCTGAAAGTTTGGGGTCAATTTCAGAAAATTAATTTTAAAATATTAAAACGGAATTATGAAAGAGACACTTCTACATATGTCCCACAACGGATAAATTAGGAATAATTAACGACTAAATGAAATGGTATTACTACTACTACAACTACTACTACTACTACTACTAATAATAATAATAATTTTGGCCTCATTAACTCCCATCTGGTGACTTGTCCGGTGGTCAGGATGTTCCTGGACACCAGCTTGATTGTTTGTTTGTATGGTGTTTTTTCGTTGCATGGAACCAGTGGTTATTCAGCAACGGGACCAACGGCTTTACGTGACTTCCGAACCATGTCGAGAGTGACACCTGCTTGAGGAGCGGGCAAAGGATTAGTTCGTTGATGTCATCCAATTTCCAGTGTCCTCCTGACAGGCTCATATTGTTGGTTTGATTGATGATACCAGATTCCAGCATTTTCCTTTTGTACAGACAGCTACTTTTGAAAACCAGCTCCGTCCCACTCCACTGATCTTTTGTGTTCCGCTAATCTTTGCAAGATGGATCTACCGGTTTCCCCAAAGTAAATCTCATCACAAATGCTACACGGTATCTTGTAAACTCTGGCTTCTTCTCCTCTTTTATTTAGGTATACGTTAATGAGCATACTCCCGATGGGTTTGGGATAATGGAAAATAAAAAGATTATTAGACCTGAGGTGTTCTGTGGCTTTTTGGATGTTTTCATCGTGCGGAATTTTTATTTTATTGCTGAAGTCTATTTGACTATTTTGAGTGGGGCCTCTATAGTATTCTTTAAGATATATGTGCCCATTTAAACATATTCTAAGCCCCCTGAGGAATAGGTTGCACCCGACCATGATCTTTACGGATACATCGTGGTAACTTAGGAAATGAATATATGAAACAGAGAAAGTGGGTTTCCTGTATACAGTGAACGCTTATCTATTCTGCTCTCTTATCATCAGTACGTCTAGGAACGGCAATTTCCCGTCCTTTTCCCATCTGTTCAAAATTTCATACTCGGAAATAGCGGATTTAGTTGACTGAAAAATTCATTGAAATCTCCCCAGCTATCATCCCAGTAAGTAAAAACATCATCTACGTATCTAAGCCACACCATATTGCGGGGTTTGATAGAGGACAAAATTTCTGTTTCGAATTATTCCATGTACGTATAGGTTTGCTAGAAGGGGGGGATAGCGGACTGCCCCTGCTACAACCAAGTTTTTGTTTGTAAAAATTACCATTGAAAGAGAACACATTGTTCGTTACACAGAGGGTGATCAGGAGCACAGAAGGAAGTGCTCGAAATATATGGTTGCAATGTTAAAATAGTGTTTTATGGGCGTTTTATCTTCATATATATGTATATATATATATATATATATATATATATATATATATATATATATATATATATATATAACACATATACATATATCATATAAAATCATATATATATCTATACATATATATACTGACATTTAATTATATATTCATATTACAAGCATCGGCAAATATAATCCATACATTAATTACTTACAACAGCGAAAAGAGTAAAGTTCAATGCCCACAAATACTAATAATAATTGCATAGCAATGTATTTCATCCGTGCTGCACTTAATCCGGCAAAGAAGGGCGAATATACGCTTTACATTAAACAAAACATATCTACAAGAAGGAATATCCGAATACCCACAAACAATAATAAAAAGAGTTAATAATTACAAGAGCGATATACTTTACCAAGGCAAAGTTCAGGACTTTTCAGAATTGCACACCTCAAAGTGGTCTTGCCGTTCATGTAGAAGACGGATGACTCACCTGTGAGCGAAATATAGAAAAATTAATTGTGACCATTATTCAAAATAAAAAAAATGTATATTTTTGATGATTCTTACTTAAATACTCTAAATTTCAACTTTGACTTTGATTTAAACACTGAAAACACACACACACACCCATACACACACACACCCACACACACACACACACAAACACACACACACAAATATATATATATATATATATATATATATATATATATATATATGAATTTTTGCCACATCACCGTGATATAAATGCATTAAAATACATATGTCCTTTAATATCCAATTAGCTCTGCGTCGGAATTAATACATTTTCATATACGTTAACCGAAAGGGAATTTTTTAGTTGATAATAATTTCGTCCTCTCGTGGATTCGAACCAACAGACAAAAGGAGAAATCAGGACTTGAGTGGTGTTACTGACCGGCCAACATTTGTAACTTAATATATATATATATATATATATATATAATATATATATATATATATATATATATATATATATATATATAAATCTGACTCGCATCAGGATTGAACCCAGGTCTTTCAATTGAAAACGAGACCACTGCCAACCAGGCCACACAAGTCATAAAAGAAGCTGGGACCGAAGTACCACTGTACTTATAGGCTTTACCTGGGCAGGCTAACTGCCTGGCATTCCAGCGAGTTTTCCCCAGCTTCCAGACTCAGCAGTGACCCAACTGACAATATTTTATAGAGTCTGGAAGCTGGGGAAAAATCGCTGGTATACAAGGCTAGTAGTTAGCCTGCCCAGGTATAGTCTTAGGTACAGTGGTACTTAGGTTCCAGCTTCTTTTATGACTTGTGTGGCCTGGATGTCAGTGGCCTCGTTTTTCAATTGAAAGACCTGGGATCGATCTTGATGTGAGTCAGACATTAATTTCTGTTCCACACGTGATTGTTAATTTATATACATACATTTACACCTATATATAAACACTCACACACATGAACAGGGGGATGTTAATGGATGTTTCAACGCTAAAATAAGACGATGCAAAACTCGGCCAAAGAAGGGGGGAGGAGCCCTAACTTTTCTGTTACATGGCTCTAATCCTCTTACGAGAGATCTGCTTTCTTTGTCTAGGCGATACGTAATCTGTTTTCACAGCATAAAGGGCGCTCTTCATTTCATAACATTCTCTCTCTCTCTCTCTCTCTCTCTCTCTCTCTCTCTCTCTCCTCTCTCTCTCTCCCCTGGTTTTTTTTTTAACTCACGCCAAAACTAAAAACGAAAACCTGGAAAAAGTGCATCTCGTATTTCCCTAGGGAAACCTCGTATACTAGTAATAAGAGAATGATAATGCGAAAAGATAGCGTGCTGTTTATTATGAAAGAGATACAATACAAAACATTTCTCTAGAATTTCCCTTCCACGCATATAGTAAGTATATGTGTGCGAGTGTGGTGGTATATATATCATATATATATTATATTATATTTATATATGATAATATATATTATATATATAATATAGATATGAATGCATATATGAAGATTATAAGTACGTAAAAAGCATTTAGAATTAAACTTGTTCTTCTCTTTCTCGTTTCATTGGAGTTTAAGCCCCACAAAATAATACATTTTATTATCAAAATAAAACTAACACAATCAACAGCGTACCCAAGATTTTGTAAAATATCATACACTGAGAAATAGACTGAAATAAAATTACATTACAGCATATTATGAAATTACGTGGGTCCTAATTCACTCTCGTTTAGGAGCCTTGAAAGATAAAATCATTCAATATCGACAACGAGGTGGAAACATGTTAAAAGAAAACTAGATTTCCTTACCTCGAGGGAGTCTTCTTGACTGTGAAATAATTATCGCTCAATAACATTTGCAATCCACGTTACACTCATGTTAAAGCTTCGCCATCAAACTGGCTTCGGTGTGTAATATAATATCATAGAATTAACAACTTATAATAACATTAATACACTCTTAAGTAAACCCTCCATTGCAAATAAAGCTCAGTGAATCATACTAATCAATCTTAAAAGTAAAATTTCACTGTAAAAGGCTAGCGGTGGCGTTAGCCAAAACTTAATCATTTGTAAAATATAAAAGAAAAAAAAATGATATCACGTCACTCTATACCATTCCTGAATTTCATGTTGCTAATTTTCCCTTCCTCCTTTTTCATGAAAACGAGGTCGAGGCAGGACGTCCTCCCCAGGAAGGCGACAGGAAACAAGGTGGCGGCGGGAGGGCGGGGGATGAAAAGGAGCCAATAATCATAAATTCAAATGTAATACAGGTAACTTTTCCTCCCCTACTCCCTTAGTTTTCACAACCCTCCCCCTTCTCCCCTTCCATCTCTCCAACCTCCTCCTCCTCCTCATCCTCCTCCTCCTCCTCCTCCACCATCTAGTTTTCCCTTCGGTTGCAATAAAGGAGACCCAAGCCCATGAATAATTCGAAGAGTTGCTTAATAATATGTATAAAGTTCCCCCCCAGAATATTAGCCATCACCATAAATTAGAATGCGGGGCCGAATTTTAAGCCCTATGAAGATTGGGTCTTGGGGAGAAAAATGGAACAGCCTGAGTCCCTCAACGCCTATGTTCAAATAAAAAAAAATGGTAATTTAGGGCTGCTAATTAAATTTATCTACTTGGTAATGACGCATAATATGCGTTCGTTAAAAGAGGTTTATCTCCAATTACTTCAGCCCGGGGAACCTGATAGGCCTCTCTATTATTGTCATTATATCTTCTACCGTATTTTTCGTCGAATAAAATAATTGTTCTTCGCTTGTCAACCTTTTGTAGAGTGAAATGAAATGATCGGGTAGTAAATACTTCTCCTAAGAGCGGGTCTCTTCTTAGAAAACCAAGAAAGTAGTCGCTGTATACCTCCACACACACACACACACACACACACACACACACACACACACACACATATATATATATATATTATATATATATATATATATATATATATATATACACACACACACACACACACACACACACATATATATATATATATATATATATTTATATATATATATATATATATATATATATATATATATATATATATATATATCTTGGAGGTAGTTTGTAACTCTCTCACCAACTTCTTTAGCTAGTCACTTGCTCCCTTCGTTATTTAATGCAGTACTTTTTACCTTCTTGTGACTTTCTTTTATGTTTCCTGAACTATTTACCAGGCCTCATTTTGGTAATAATTTTTGTCATAATTTGAGCCATTTTGTCCTGCAACCCCAAAATTTGCCACAGATTTTTTCTTGTAGTGGTCAGGCTTAACATTAGAGTGGTTACATCAGTAAGGAAGTGACAAGCTTGACAGATCTTTCATGTAGCAGAGAAGCTTGTGGTAGAATTTTCTTACTTCATCCAATCTTTGGGTCTGATTTTCTTTCAGCAATCAGCTTTTGCTATACAATTTACATATAGTAACCAAGTTTATCACATAATTATGCATTTCTTGCGCCAATCAAAGTTTTATTTGCGCTGATATGTCCGTTACTGTCTCTTCAAAGTAAGGCATTACTCAAGTATGTATTCATTAGTCTGCATATGTTTAAAACTATTCATATAAAGCTTCATTAACATAAGTAGGATACGGGTAATGACAAGTAACGTCTTCAATATCCGGATTTTGTGTTCTTGTGTAAGAGTTGTCGTTTAACTCTTGCTTCAAATTTAGCTGCGGTGTCTTTGTTCACTATTTAGGCTTTATTTACAGCTCTCCGAATTTATGATGTTAATTATCTTGCTTGCAGCGTTAGAACTCACTAAACTTTGGTTGCAAGTCACTGCAAGGGGGGTCGGAAAGAAGTTCTTATGTTTTAGGTCTGTGCTCGTGCTTTTGGTGGTAGTCTCTCAGTAGGTCATCTTGCTGGCAATTTATTTCCACCCGGTTAAAGACTTTCCGGTTGATTTAATTATTCTAAGAGAGACGTATATATATATATATATATATATATATATATATATATATATATATATATATCTAATATAATAGATATATAGAAGCCCATTAAAAAAGTCTGGTTTAAATAAAGCTAAAGACTATATTTCGGTGGACTAACTTCCACCCTTATCAAGTAGTGAATCACTACTTGATAAGGTGTAAGTCAGTCCACCGAAGTATAGTCCTTACTTTTAAACCAGAGTGTTTTAATAGACCTTTTATACTTGAGACGTATCAGGTTTTAAACAGATATTTATTTATCATATATATATATATGACTATTAATATATTAATATTAATATATTATATATATATATATAATTATATATTGTATATATATATATATATATATTATATATATATGTGTGTGTGTGTGTGTGTGTCTCTGTGTGTGTGTGTGTGTGTGTATGTATAATGTGTATATATATACATTATATAAAATATATATATATATATATATATATATATATCTATATATATATGTATATTCAAGAATCTTAAACTAATGTCTAACCAGATAAAGCAACCTACACGAGGTGGTAAAAAAAAAGCGAGAATAATGAAGGTGTAGAAAATGGCACTTCCAAAGAGAACTGGTAAATTAGTATGAGATTCACAGCCGGTGTCCCGGTGTTTTTCCGGAACATAATTTTATCAACGTACCTGGCAAAGATGACACTTTGTTACAGAGCATCTTACATCTCTACCTAATTTTTGACTGTATTCTGTATGACGAAAGTTGCATAATTCTGGTAATTATAAGAGTAACACCGACTTCTCGTAGACATCGCCAGCAAACTCAGAGGAATGTCTTTCGAAGATATAATGACGCAACTTATGACGTCATTAACTTGCCTCTTTCTTGATGGATAATCGGCTATTCGTAAAAAAGTCTCCACCTCTGGCAACAATGAAATACAACCAATAATCCTTGTTTACACTTTGTAGTAGTAGTAGTAGTAGTAGTAGTAGTAGTAGTAGTAGTAGTAGTAGTAGTAGTAGTATATAGGATTTATGCCATAGGTAGAATCCTAGAATTCGTGAAGGAAAGGGTTTCCACAAGTAATACGAAAAATTACTATCCCTATTTCTTCATTGAAAAATGATATAATTAAAAATCAATTAACAAAGTGAAGAAAACTTTGGCATTCGTTGTAACTCCTTTGATATTTTTCCTAATAGACAGTGATGATCAAGCCAAGCACAGGGACATCGAAAGTCATTCAGTGATGTATCATAACCCATGAAACTATCGCTTTATAGAGCATTATATAATTATATCTTTCTGCACTTTATGGGAATCAACAAATGACGAAAACTTGGTAGCCTTGGATGTCCGGGTGTACTCCTTACCCAAAAAAGGGCACTCTTATCCATTTACCTGGTCAAGCTTACGTAGGGTTTGCCACGGGCCTCACTTCTAAACAATTGTGCAAGTCGAATCACAAAAGCTGTCCTGCAACCACGGGGACAATGACATATCATAGCCGCTATTATTGAAGCCTTGACAAGGTACGAATATTCATTTGGAATTTCAAAGACAGTTGTTTGTCGTCATTACCTTGTGGGAGGAGTCATGAAGTCATATGTTCACGTCACATGTAACTTTGAACCCAAACATTAGAGTGGTCGGCTGCTTTATTTTTCTCTTATGAATATACTTTCTTGTAATACAAATAATAAAGAATGCTTCTAAAAATTAGGTAGGGATGTAAAATATACTATAACTAACTAATATTTTTGTCATATGCACAGAAAAAAAGTTATTCCAGAAAAACACCGGAACAAAGGCTCTGAATCTCATAGTAGTAAAGCTATTTACAAATTCACGTCCAATAAATCCCGAAGTCGATGCATATTACACACCCAAGTGTTTCGTGGAACATCCGATAACGGATAATGACGAAACTATAACCAGATAACGGCGAATTTATAACCGGATAATGACGAAATTACAACCGATAACGCCTGCTTTAGTTAATTCCTGGAATCAGCGCGCACGAACTGAGGGGATCAAGGAGACCATGCATTTTTAAAGTGACAATCACATGTGACATTTTTGGGAATGCTTAACAAAGATATCCCTGACCATTTAGGCAATCGCTGTGAAATTCAGATTTATTGACTGGTGTGAAATATAAAGGGGATGGATGATTCCATACAGATCCTCCTGCAGCACACGGATGTGCGCGCGGATGTAAGAAACCGAATACCCCGGGTTGATGACGCTATAAAAGGGAATATGAACACGCCTGCACGAATTCATGGATAAATACATACTGAATAGGTTCTTCTTCTTAGGTCTCTGTTTTTAATGAGGCTCTTCCAGGTATTTCTAAGATTCGATGAATGGCTCATTCCATAACTTGCTTAGACAGATATTTTGATGGACGGATGCTCTTATGGATTTTTACCCTCACTACTTACATTGGCTTACACATACATACACAGATACATACGTACATATATATATATATATATATATATATATATATATATATATATACACACACACACACACACATATATATATATATATATATATATATATATATATATATATATTATAATATGTGTTCTTGCGTGTGTGTGCAATTCATGACAGTGGATCTGTTTACTAAAGCGAAAGAACGGACACCATTCCCAGTCTCCCGAGATGAGGGAGGCAGCAGAGAGATTAGAGAGTTTATAAGGAAAAGCATCTTCGAAGTACAGGAGAATTAATCATGATTATTAAGCCTGCAATACGGAGGTTCCTTTCCCAAGTTATGAAGTTAATCAAAACTTTCGGAAAGACCAGCTTAAGTCTCGAAGGTTTTATTATCCATTATTTTCTTCTAGAATGGAGAAAGAGGGCAGTTTTACTTTTTTTTTTTCTAAGATTTTCCTGAAAAAATATTTTTCTAATTACATTGCCGAAATCACCCGCGCTCGCTTACAAAAGCACACGGACACATGCGCGCACACACAAACACATACACACAAACACACACATATATATAGAATTTATGACTACACATTGATCGCAGTTCAATACCGGCTCTCCCAACTGACCATTGGTAAAAATATCAGGTTATTTTTGTTTTCCCTCTTTTTGACAGACTTTTTGCCTGTTGATCTCTCTTAAAATATTCAAAATATTACTGGCCCTGATATGCCATTCGGACGTTGCGGGTTCGCGTCTCCTCAAGGGCGATGAAAACCCACGGGCTCTGTATCATGATCAGTTACTACTGCAGTGTCAGGTCTGCGGTGGGAGGCTGAAACCAACATTTTATTGGAAGCTTGAATTTCAAGTCAGTGGCCCCTTTACTGTGCTTGTTCCATGTGAATAGGTTTCATCTACTGAAATATTTATTATTAACAATAATATTCCAACTACTTGTCAGTATCTCCAGTATGAGGCCTTTTTATATTGTGGGACCAAACATTCAATATAATAACAACGCAATGATATAAAAAATGAATTTTCATTTAATCTAGCGCAGTCACAATCATCTTTGTGTTGCAATGCAACTGCTATTCAAAAGCAAATAGAAAATACGCCAGTTGTCTTCAGTGAAGCGCACCGAAAAAGAATGTTATAGAATTAAATTGGAAATCGAATTTGCTCAGAAGATTTAAACCAAAGGCCAACCGCTGGGACCTATGAGGTCATTCAGCGCTGGAAAAGAAATTGAGAGTAAGAAGAGTTTAATGTATGACAGGAGAAGACCCTAATAGTTGCACTGTGATATAACTGTTAGGAGAAGATGAAAAGTAAGATGGAACAAATAGAATATAAACGGAGGAACAGCCAAAGGAATGAAAGAGAATGCAGATAGGGGCCGAGGGGACGCTGCAGAGAACCTCAAGTAATGCCTACAGTGCTCCATGTGAGTTTCAATAATAGCAATACCCGTCTACGGAAAATATGGAAATGAATTTTATAGTTTGAAACAAACGGTTTGTTAAAGGCAACGTTGCACACAGGCCGTGTTGCAACAGAGCTCAACCCCAAAATCCCCTGGCCACTCAACCTTAACTATCCCACAACAACCCTCCCCCGCCTCTCCTCCAACCTCTCGTGAGGTGGATTTGCGGGAACAACAACGTGCATTAAGCCGAGTAATTTCCTCGGCTTGTTTTACGTAATGCCACCAACTTCTACGACAGCATCTGTCTGGAGAGTACGACAAGTATAGTTATTATCTCTCATATTCTCTCTTTATTGTGTTTTTATTACATCATACTTTCTTTGGAGGACGAAAAGCAGGCAGGATATTTAAAGTCTTGAAACATGTTTTGAGAAAACGTGACATTTCTTTATTTGTGATTTTTCGTGTGTTGCTGATTTATAATTTTGCTATTGCTAACGATTAAGTGTCATCACAACAAGTATAGTTATCGAGGGAGAGAATAAATGTTGTCAATCTCATTTACTGTTCTAAGTCTTCGTGATATATAAATAGAGTTATAATTAATTAAGACAAACAGGAAGGAAAGAGAAATGGAGTCATATGCAATAAACACATAAATGGATAAGTAAATAAATAGCAAAATAAAAAAAATACATAAATGAATAACATTACATAAGATATCATCATAAAAAATGTTCAACACTTTAAAAAATACAGCCCAACTTTCTTTCTGATAAACGATAATTTCTTGAGCATCTTTGTATTAGACATAAATGGAAAACCTTCACTTAATCACTAAAAGAAACTCGCAAGCCAAGGAAATTGAACTTGCATCAATTGCGACGGTATTAATTAATTCAAAATTAAATTCCTAAATGGGAAATGAAACCGTATGAGACACTAATTGCTTACTGACTTTCTGATTTCATGTTCTCCAGTAAATTCACTGGATTCGTTATCCATGTAATTTGAAGGTTTCAGTTATTAATTGAATTGATTTTGTTGGCTGTGTATGTAGTGGTTAGGGTGCAACTTTATCTTATATTCCAAAGGCCTTTTGCACTTGAAAATATATTCATATTTGGAAAGTCAGTTTTTTTTTCTTTTTTGTGTTGTGAGAAATTCCAACAAGTATTTTTCCCTATCACTAACCTGAGGAGAATTCCATTTTTATACAAAAGACCAAAGAATGTGTAAGTATATGCTCAGATCTAGCCCAGACCCGATGAAAAGACTTACAAGTGTTCACTTCTGCTACAATTACTAAATAGTATCACCACCACCACCACCACCACCACAATAACAACAACAACAACAATAATAATAATAATAATAATAATGATAATAATTAACAAACAACAACAACAACAATAATAATAATAATAATAATAATAATAATAATAATAATAATAATAATAATAATAATAATAATAATAATAAAATATTTCAACAGAAATAAAGAACCCAAATCAAAATTAAAAACAACAGAATTTCCATTGAACCTGAACAAGTGAACTTAACCGTTGCGAAAACTAAACGTAACTGGACGAGAAAAATATATATAGATAAAAGAGTTTTTTTTTCCAAATCTCATAAACTAAATGGCAATGACAATTAATTTCTTTTTATTTTGTTATGCTAATTTCTAAGGTTTTTATAAGCCACTTCTAATGCCGTCCCTAAACGCTGACATATCTGTTTTGCATTAGAAGTGAATAAAAAAAAATATGTAAAACAAAATTTTTGTTCACAACTAAATACTGGGAAATCTGTTGTGCTTTAGAAGTGAAGATAAGACAGAAGTAGTTTTCTTTTCACTTGCACCTCGCTATCGTATGTGCATAGGATTTCACAAAACTTCACTGGGGGACTCCCTAAGACATAAAATTTGGAGTTAATTCAGCCTACCGTATAATGCAGTAGCGACTCCCTGGTTGAAAGACAGCTGTCTACATGCTTTAAGGACGCTAGACTGTGTAATTAGGTTATGTGTCACTCGAGTACATTTGCTGACATCTTTGCAGCAAGTGGAGTATTGATTGCTAAATGTTAATTGTGAAGATTTTAAATTCTGCCACTAGTGGCGAAAACTACTGCAATGTTTACCAGCAATGTACTGAAACTTGAAAGTTGACAGTGGACATGTGTTACGAAGCTATGTTCAGTGTGCATTCTGCACAGGCATGACACCATCATTTATTTCAAAAGACATTTTTACTCTTCATGGGAACAACATCGACAATTTCCCAATATTCTGAACATGAATCAATACCTTCTAAGTCACATACATAATCATTCTAAGAGAGAGAGAGAGAGAGAGAGAGAGAGAGAGAGAGATGGAAAATTAAATCTAGGCCAAAGATCCAACGCTGGAACCTATGACATCATTCAGCGCTGAAGATATTATTGAAACAATTGCTAGGAGAGGATGGAATGGAAGATGGAAGAGAATATAAACGGAGGACTAGTAAAAGTAATGAAAGAGATTGCAGCTAGTGGCCGTGAGGTACAATGACGGCACTACCCCTACATCAGAGAGAGAGAGAGAAAGAGAGAGAGCTTAAATTTAAATTAAATGTATAATCCCCATTTTCACACTAGTTTATTCAAAAAACATCACGCAGGTAAAATTATTTTACGACGCACAAGATAAACTGACGTCCCATTTCGGTTCATAAATCTCACGATAGAGTCACGGACCAAAATAATGGTCTCAGTTTTCTAAGACCATAGTTATTCCCTGAACTACAGTCTCGAGCTTTGCTTAATTCTACCTAGAACTCTCTCCTTCAAATTTCAAATTCTTTATCTCTTCTTAACACACAAAGGGCCCCAATTTTATGTTCTTGAATAAAAGAAAATGCTAGAATCTAATAATTTCTCTCTCTCTCTCTCTCTCTCTCTCTCTCTCTCTCTCTCTCTCTCTCTCTCTCTCTCATTTTAAAAGGCGAACGGATGGACGGAGCGCTGTTTGCCCAACAAAGTAAAAAAAAAAAACTGACAATTGCCTCTCTCTCTCTCTCTCTCTCTCTCTCTCTCTCTCTCTCTCTCTCTCTCTCTCTAAAAGACAAAAGACCAAAACTTGTCTCGCTTAGTCAATGGCAAATTATATTAAAATTGCATTTATATGAAAATTCAAAACAATTATTTACCGTCAAGGTAATCCAGCACCTGTGTAAAAAAAAACTGAAAAAATGACGCTCGTACAGCGCTTAATGATAAATTATACTTTTATTTGACCAATATGAAACACACAAATAAAAATAATCCTTTAGAGTGGATATTGTTTTACGAAGTTCTGAGATAAATAAGAATAAAAATGATGTTAGAGAAAGCATGTAGCCGAGGAGAGAGAGAGAGAGAGAATTCATTAATCTTAGAGCGGTTAAGAACTATGAAAGGAATGAAAAAAAATTGCGTCTATTACACACAAACACAATATATATATATAATATATATATATATATATAATATATATATATATATATGTTATATAGGTAGATAGATAGAGAGATAAGATATATATATATCATACATATATAGATATATAAATATACTATATATAATATACATGTATATCTCTCTCTCTATCCCCCTCTCTCCCTCTCTATATAATATATATAATATATATATATATATATATAATATATCATATGTATATATGTAATGCATATGTATATCTATTATATATAATATATATATATATATATATACATATATATATACATATATATATATATATATATATATATATATATATATATATATATATATATATGTATATATATATATATATATATATATATATATATATATGTATGAACATACTAACAATATCACTTACACAAATGTTCTGTGCGTTAATACAATTACTAACAGGTCCTCATTGCAAGTGGATGGTACCTGACTGGGACATTTATTCAAAAATTGTTACAAGCTTTCCAGGACTAATAGTCCTTATGGGTATCCACCGAATGACCGGACACGTCGTTGTCGTTTTGTATTAAGCTGGCCTTATGCTAGCACGGGCTCTTGCTCATCGAGCAGCCTGTAGGTCATTAGAATATTCTGCAGGTGAAAGGCGAGAGTTTTAGGATATGAAGATGCCCTTTATTTGGATCATATGGATATGAAAGTAAAATGGTATGAATGAAATCAGTGAAATGAAACGTTAACAGGCGAAGTTACAAAGCGAGTGCTGGCGAGTCAGTGATAGCAGCGTCAGTGATAGCAGCGAGTGCTGGCGAGTCAGTGATAGCGAGTCAGTGATAGCAGCGAGTGCTGGCGAGTCAGTGATAGCAGCGAGTGCTGGCGAGTCAGTGATAGCAGCGAGTGCTGGCGAGTCAGTGATAGCAACGAGTGCTGGCGAGTCAGTGATAGCAGCGAGTGCTGGCGAGTCAGTGGATAGCAAACGATTGCTGGCGAGTCAGATAGTGAGTCAGTGATAGCAGCGAGTGCTAGCAAGTCAGTGATAGCAGCGAGTGCTGGCGAGTCAGATAGCAGCGAGTGCTGGCGAGTCAGTGATAGCGAGTCAGTGATAGCAGCGAGTGCTGGCAAGTCAGTGATAGCGAGTCAGTGATAGCAGCGAGTGCTGGCGAGTCAGTGATAGCAGTGAGTACTGGTGAGTCAGCGATAGTAGCGTTAGTGGAGAGTCAGTGATAGCAGCGTGTGCTGGCGAGTCAGTGATAGCAAAGAGTACTGGCGAGTCAGAGATAGCAGCGAGTGCTGGCGAGTCAGTGATAGCAACGAGTACTGGCGAGTCAGTGATAGCAACAAGTAGTGGTGAGTCAGTGCTGGCGAGTCAGTGATAGCAGCGAGTTCTGGCGAGTCATTGATAGCAGCGAATGCTGGCGAGTCAGTGATAGCAGCGAGTGCTGGCGAGTCAGTGATAGCGGTGAGTGCTGTCGAGTCAGTGATAGCAGCGAGTAGTGGCGAGTCCGTGGTAGTTGCGAGTTAGTGATAGCAGCGAGTACTGGCGAGTCAGTGATAGCAATGAGTACTGGTGAGTCAGCGATAGTAGCGATTAGTGGCGAGTCAGTGATAGCACCGAGTAGTGGAGAGTCAGTGGTAGTTGCGAGTTAGTGATAGCAGCGAGTGCTGGCGAGTCAGTGATAGCAACAAGTACTGGCGAGTCAGTGATAGCAACGAGTAGTGGTGAGTCAGTGCTGGCGAGTCAGTGATAGCAGCGAGTTCTGGTGAGTCATTGATAGCAGCGAGTGCTGGTGAGTCAGTGATAGCAGCGAGTGCTGGCGAGTCAGTGATAGCAGCGAGTGCTGTCGAGTCAGTGATAGCAGCGAGTAGTGGCGAGTCAGTGGTATTTGCGAGTTAATGATAGAGTCAGTGATAGCAGCGAGTGCTGGCGAGTCAGTGATAGCAGCGAGTGCTGGCGAGTCAGTGATAGCAACGAGTGCTGGCGAGTCAGTGATAGCAGAGAGTGCTGGCGAGTCAGTGATAGTAGCGAGTATTGGCGAGTCAGTGATAGCGAGTCAGTGATAGCAGCGAGTGCTGGCGAGTCAGTGATAGCAGCGAGTGCTGGCGAGTCAGTGATAGCAGCGAGTGCTGGCGAGTCAGTGATAGCAACGAGTACTGGCAAGTTAGTGATAGCAGCGAGTGGTGGCGAGTCAGTGATAGCGAATCAGTGATAGCAGCGAGTCATTGATAGCAGCGAGTACTGGCGAGTCAGTGATAGCAGCGAGTACTGGCAAGTCAGTGATAGCAGCGAGTAGTGGCGAGTCAGTGATAGCACCGAGTACTGGCGAGTTCGTGATAGCAGCGAGTAGTGGCGAGTCAGTGATAGCATCAAGTATCGAGTAATGGCGAGTCAGTGATAGCAATGAGTGCTGGCGAGTCAGTGATAGTGCTATCACTGACTCGCCAGTACTCGCTGCTATCACTGGGCGAGTCAGAGATAGCTAGTAAGGAAAAATGAAATATTTATCGTCCGAGAAAAACGGTTCCGGACACGTCCTAGTCCAGCTGTGTTTAGATGTGTGGGGAGTGGGAGAATTCCATCCGCTGGTTTCCTTATCCTTTGATTAGTTATCCTCCTGAGTGGGCTCCCTCCCCCTAGCGACCTTGGCCTTTCTTTGCCTGCCGCTTCCTCCAGATGTAGTTTCTCGTTGGACGAGTTGTTTTCGCGCTCGGCTGCCAATCAGGTGGCCCGAAGTTCGATTCTCGGCTCGACCACTGTGGAATCAGAGGGATTTATTTCTGGTGATAGAAATACATTTCTCGATATAACGTGGTTCGGATCCCACAATAAGCTGTAGGTCCCGTTGCTAAGTGACCAATTGGTTCTTAGCCACGTAAAAATATGTAATCCTTCGGGCCAGCCCTAGGAGAGCCGTTAATCAGCTCAGTGGTCTGGTAAAACTATGATATACTTAACTTTTCTTCCAGATGTGTTATGTCGCTCTGGGCTCTTTTGTTTATGCATTTCTTTGCTATTGTAATTCGATTGTATTCCACATAGGAAAATGGTATATCTCGGAAAATGCCCAACACTTCCGTTCTCCAACGGACCTCTTCATGGAGCGTTTATTAAGGAAAGAGAAATATGTTTGCTATTGTAATGTATAAGACTTTTCTTGACTGACTGTCTTCAAATTATTTCCAGTGTTGCCTGACATTACGTTACAGAGGGAAGACTGGACTACGACGTGTCCCTCCCACCATTCGATGGGTACTTCACAATGAGGACTGCTAGTCCTTGTAAGCTTGTAACCTCTTTTCAATAAATATCTCAGCTGGATACCATCCACTTACAATGAAGTGGTGTATATAAATTTCTAACCCACATCGGGATCGAATCCCTGCCTCACAAACTTGCCCTGCCAATTGGTAGCACCTTGGCCTTTCATTTGAGAAAAATGGGGTTCGATCCCGATGTGAGTCAGATATTCATATATATATATATAATATAGTATTATATATATTATATATTATATATTAAATATATAATATATATAGAGAGAGAGAGAGAGAGAGAGAGAGAAGAGAGAGAGGAGGTCAGTATCTTCTATTCCAGTCCCAAGTGGGTTTTTGGATCAAACCGAATAACAGAGAATATCAAGATAATGTTCGATGCCCCACCAGAAAAAAAAAAAAAAAAACCTGGGGAAGGGACCTTCGTCCCTTTTTTCAATATCTATAAACAAAACGGGCTTTCCCTCTGCGCTGGGGATTAAGTCTGATTTGATGTATACACATGCGTTTTTTATTCCTAGCCCGGCTGATCGCTCTACGCTCTGCTCCAGCTTCTATTTGAGATGGGGTCATCTGTTTTCTAAATTCGAACGGCGGCCACATATACATTCTCTTATATTTGCTTTTTCGGATTACAGATGTCTCTATCTGTCTCTATGGTCAGGTAAACGATCGGATACTATGAGGATTCCATTTAGTTTTTTTTTTTTTTTTTTTTTTTTTTGTTTTTTTTTTTTTTTTTTTTTTTTTTTTTTTTTTGGGGGGGGGGGGGGGTTTTTTTTGGGGGGGGGGGGGGGGGGGGGGTTTACCATTGTCTTGTTGCACGGCGGACATGACGATACAACAGATTGCAGTATTTCCCGTTAATGTAACTGGCTTAGAATGTGTATTTTTATGGACGTAACGTTCGCATGAGATATATATATATGATATATGATTATATAATATAATTATAAATATATCTATATAATATATATATAATAATATATATCTTATATATATATATATATATATATATATATATATATATATATATAGGTATATATATATATATATATATATATGGTTTTATATATAATATAATATATATATATATATATTATATATATATAATATATTATTATGATATATGTATATTATATATATATATATATATATATATATATATATATATACTATATATATATATATATATATATATATATATATATATAGAATACACTATATGTATATATTTATATATATACTATATATATATATATATATATATATAATATATAATATATATAAATATATATATATATATATATAAATGGATGTATGTAGTTTTGTTTATACCTCTCGTGACAGACTTGTGGGTAAACAGAGCTACACTATACGTCATGAATTCTCGGGTCCGTGGTTCGCGCCCATGAGCCAACGAATTTCTTTTCAACTTGAAAATTCCCCTTCGTTTGAACTTATATGAAAATATATTAATTTTCGAAGTAGAGCTAATTAGATATTAAACGATATTTTGGCAGCTTAACGCGTACATATAAATCACGATGATATGATAGGACTCATATAATTTGCAATAGCCACAACGCCCTCTTCAATTCTCGTATTCTTCGCATTTTTTTAATACGTTTGTCACTACAAAGCCTTAAGTTTCAAGTGCAAGAAATATGCTATCAATTTACATTTGTATCTGGTTAAAATTATCAGCAGATTCTATATATATATATAATATATATATATATATATATATATATATATATATTATATTATATATAATATATATATATATATATATATATATATAGTCGTAAAGCTGGAGGAAGGAATGAAAGGAGTTGACCGAGCGCTTTCGTGTATTTTTCACACCTCTTCAGGGTCAAGTGATACCAAAATTCATTATTCGTTTTACAAAGAACACCTCTGTGGCAGCAATACATAAACATAAAAACTATCGTACTACTATTTAAAAACTAATTGTCTAAAAATGTTATTTACAAGTAGTTCATCCAGTTTGTACATCCCGGGGGCTGCTGTTGATCAATTCTACGCGATTTTGTTTATTATACATGATTCAACAATATTTCGTTTATGATGTCTTTACAGAACATGATCTCTTTTGCTTCTTTCCAATTCATAGTGTGTTTGCATTCATTCATATGTTGAAACAAGCTGCTTGCATTATTCCCTGTTTCCTAACAGCATTAAAATACCCTAGTACCTTCTATAAAATTTACCTTGGAAACTGAAGTAGATAACAAGTTGGCGTTTTTAGATGTTTTAATTGTGAGGAATGATAGAAATTTTAAATTTTCTGTGTACAGGAATTCTACAAATGTAGATTCCTACATACATTTTTATTCTAACCATCATCCGAGAACGAAGATGATGGTATTTTCGTCTATGTTTTTAAGGGCACTGCGGGTCAGTTGCCCTGACTTCCTCGAAGCTGAGCTTCAGAAGGTCCGAGACATTGCAACAAACCTTAGATACCCTTGTGATTTTATTGACAGGGCTTTTTGTAAAGCAGAAAAACATTTTATGAAGTTAGTCGTAAGAGTGATTTTAATATGAAAAACCTCCTTGTTTTACCATACTGTAACCAGTTTATGGCCATCCCCCCTGGCTGTTGAGACCATTTAATGTTAATGTCATTTTTAAGAAACTATGTACTTAAGAATTTGTTAATCAGGAATTCCCCTCTACAGAAGAGTGGCTGCCATATATGAGATCCCTTGCAATCAGTGCAAGAAAATGTACGTGGGACAAAGTGGAAAGGATCTCGAAACAAGATTAAAACAGCATAAATATAATGTTAGAACAGGGAATAATGCAAGCAGCTTGTTTCAACATATGAATGAATGCAACCACACTATGAATTGGAAAGAAGCAAAAGAGATCATGTTCTGTAAAGACATCATAAAACGAAATATTGTTGAATCATGTATAATAAAAAAAATCGCGTAGAATTGATCAACAGCAGCCCCGGATGTACAAACTGGATGAACTACTTGTAAATAACATTTTTAGACAATTAGTTTTTAAATAGTAGTACGATAGTTTTTATGTTTATGTATTGCTGCCACAGAGGTGTCTTTGTAACGAATAATGAATTTTTTGTATCACTTGACCCTGAAGAGGTGTGAAAAATACACGAAAGCGCTCGGTCAACTCCTTTCATTCCTTCCTCCAGCTTTACGACTACATGAGATATCGCATGTTATAGCGATAGTTCGTCAATATATATATATATATATATATATATATATATATATATATATATATATATATATATATATATATATATATATATATATATAATGTCCACACAATATATACAAAGTATACGGACACACGACCTCGCCAGATATAAGCCTCACCTCGAAAATGGAAGACCAAACCATAAACAGGTGGGGTTATCTTTTAGGGAAAAAAGAAGAGAGAGAGAAAAAAAGAACATCCGAGCGTATTGCCAAATTTTGACACCAATCATCTGATAACGAACTTTATACTCACGCTCTTGTGCGGACTCCTAATTGGTCATTAAGGCCGGTAACTTTTTTATTTTTTTTATTTTTAATGCTGCGCCGGACGGGAATCATTATCCCTTAATCTTCTCGAGTCTTATCTGCAATTTTGCTCATGGAACGACGGAGAGAAACGCGTTCTAGATACGCCGTCGTGGATTCCATGCGCTTCACGCTGCGTCATGGAATCATTATGGGACCATAACAACTTGTTATTCGGATTTCGATCACTCGGACGTAATCTCTCTCCGATGATTACCGTGGCCGTAACGCGCGCTGAGATGTTCCTCTATCAACGCTAAGAAATTGTTATTTTGAATATTTCTCACAATTTTACCTTGAAAAAGTTGAGAACTTGTTATTTTTGTTTCACCTAAAATTATATCTGTTTTTGACAATTTCACCTTGAAAATACTGCAATATTTTGGTATTTTGAATATTTCTATTAATTTTATAATAAAAACACTAAGAAATACTCCTTTGAATATTTTTAACAATTTTACTTTGGAAGACTGCGAACTTTAATTTTAATATTTCTAACAATCATATTTTGACAAAAATTAACTTGTGCTATTTTGAATATTTCTAATATTTTTAGTATGGCAAAACTAAAAAATTACATCTTTTGAATGGCTTCAACAAGTTTACATTGGAAATGCTGAGGACATTTGTTATTTTGAAGATTTCTAAGAATTTTACTTTGAAAAAAATTTGAGACTTTTTTTAAATGTATAACAATTTTACTTTTATAAAAATTAATACTCTCGTGTTTTTTATTACTTCTAGCAATTTTACAATGAAAACAATAATAAATTATAATCATTTGAATTTTTTTAACAATCTAAGAACTTTTATGTTTAATATTTCTGACAATTTTACTTTAAAAAATTGAGAATTTATGTTATTTTGAATATTTATCAAAATATACACTGAAAACACTAAATATTTCTAAGAATCATATTTTGAAAACATAGGGAACTTGCGTTATTTTGAATATCTATAATAATATACACTGAAATCTCTAAGAAATTGTTATTGTAAATATTTATAAGAATCTTACTTTGAAAAAATCGGGAACTTGCGTTATTTACAATATATATAATAATATACACGAAAACACTAAGAAATTATGTTATTCTAAATATTTCAAAGAATTTTATTTTGGAAAAATTGAGAACCTGTGTTATTTTGAATATTTATGATAATATAAATTCTGAATATTTCAAAGAATCTTATTTTGGAAAAATTGAGAACCTGTGTTATTTTTAATATTTATCATAATATACACTGAAAGCACTAAATATTTCTAAGGATATTTCTAAGAATCTTATTTTGAAAAATTTGGAACTTGTGTTGTTCTGAATATTTCTAATAATTTTACAATAAAACACCAAGAAATTATAATTATGTTATTTTGAATATTTCTAACAATTTTATTTTGACAATGCTGAGAGCTGATGCTATTAGATATATCATGAAATGACTTGTGAGCAGCCGCAAAACATGCTGGAATACAACGTCCAAAACAAAAAATCTTTTAAATATATAACTGTTTTTGAGGAAACTCGGAATACCTACATATCCTCCATCAAGCATGTGCAAGTTTTCTGAGTTTACTCAAAATATCTGGTATCTATATCTTAGGCGTTGTATGCCGGCATGTTTCGCAGTTACCCAAAAGTCATTTCTTGACACAAAATAACATCAGTTCTCAGCATTTTCAAAGCAAAATTGTAAGAAATATTCAAAATAACAGACGTTCTTATTTTCTGCATAGAACAATTGTTCGAAATATTCAGAATAACATACAGTAGGTTCACAGATTTTCTAGAGAACAATTATTAAAAATATTCAAATATAACCTCAGTTCTCATTATATTCAGATCAGAATTATTATAAATATATTTAAAATAACACAAGTTCTAAAATTTTCGAAGTAAAATTGTCAGAATTACTCAAAATAATATAATCTCCTAAAGTTTTCACTGCAAAATTATCAGTAATGCTCACAATAACATCGCATGTCAATGTTTACGTTGTAAAATTGTCAGAAATATTCAAAATAACATAATTAATCAATATTTTCATAGTGAAACTGTAAGAGACATTCAATATAATACAAGTTCGTCCTTGGTTCTTTGTACATATTAGGAATATTCAAAATAACATACTCTCTGAGAATAATACAGGTTTACAATTTCATATCAGTAAAATTATCAAAAACATTCAAATTAACATCTGTTTTTAGTATTTTCAAAGTGGAATTGTTATGAATAGTCGACTGTCAACAACCACAAGATATCGAAAACACCACAATGTCATTGTCCTTTAGGAATCAGAGAAGAACTTGAAAATGCAATGCTTGGATAAAACCCCAAAACAAACTGGAAAAATGTTAAACTTTAGATGAGAAGGATTGAAATTGAAGAAAAAGATATTTCGATTAATTACTTATAAATCATCTGTTTATCCTGTACATCCCAAATCAGTTGTTCATAAGAAAATGTCTAAATTTCCCACACGAAAAAAAGCCACTTCTCACACAGGCATAAAGCACCTCAAAACATTGCCAGTTCTCATTTACAATAAATATCTTTCCAATTGTCTCTCCATATTTTTTATTGTCTGTTAGCCAGCCTGGGCGTTCTTCTAATCGTAGGAAACATCTGTCTTCCATCTCAACATTTTTCTTTTCGCTCGGTTTCTGCGCTCGTGAGAACCCCCTCGTTGAGTTTCCAGCTCACCTTTCAGTTGTGAATATCCTCTCCTATTCTCTCTTTCCCACCCTTTTCACCTCTCTCTCTCTCTCTCTTCTCTCTCTCTCTCTCTCTCTCTCTCTCTGTCCGCTGTTACTCGATGCTGCTTCTTCTTCTTCTCTCTCTCCCTCTCTCTTACTCTGTTGCTTTTGTTTTTACTGCGTCATGTAGGTCACCAGTTCTTCACGATATTCCTACTTTGTTTACAAGACTGCTCTCTCTCTCTCTCTCTCTCTCTCTCTCTCTCTCTCTCTCTCTCTCTCTCTCTCACTGAGTTTTTAATTCTGGAATTATTTTGGTATGGTAGCCTAAGTAAAAATTTCCTTTTACCTATACGATACTCAGTTGCGTTGCGCTTGCTCGTAATTGACGAAAATAAATTCTGTTTTATCCCTTTCAGTCAACTAATATAGAAACTAAACAACAGCAGTTAAAACAGAATTTAAAAAAATAATAAAGAAAAGTTACTGTCCCGATGACGTCACTGACCCCGTGTGGGCAGGTCTTAATCTACGACGACCGACTTTCATGGCGCCTTTTATTTCTGCCCACTATTGAAGTCGTTGTGACATTTCCTATGGGATGGACTGGGTGTCAGATGGACACATTTGTACATAAAAATGATGGCCGAAGGCTTAAGAATGCAATTGCTAACATAGGATGGAGATAAATAGCGCAAACCTTTATGTATTTTCTGTGATTGCACACCAATGGTCGCCAGAGATTCTCTGTCCAAGGCAATCTAATCAGAGTCTCAGTTGAATATTCTTGAAAGAATAATCGATGCTTTCCATAACATACGTCAAGGGGAAATTCGCTCAATTTAATCTGACGCTTAGAAAAACTTCTGTCGAGGTTATGATAAGCAAATGAATATTTTACGATTTTATTCTCAGTTGATTTTTCGCACTAATCAACAAATGCACCATCTTCAGTTTCTATCTAAAGTTACAGGCCATAGAAACAAAACAGAAAATATGCTTTAAATTTTGGGAAATGATTATCACGTTTATTAGATTTTTCTTATTTAATTCAAATTTATACTATTTTTCTTTGCATGTGGATTACTTTATATTTTAATTTTGATTACTGTTGTACTATCTGCAGTGTTTAAACACCTGTAAATTCGGGTTTGGGTTACAAAGTCTGTAAGCAGTTGAGAGGCCCTAAGGGATAGTGTCCGTAAACTTTAAATCTTTATATAAGAAACAATAAAACCGGAAATACACTGAGTCTGTAATGCTTTGCGCAATGAGAAGAGAGAGAGAGAGAGAGAGAGAGAGAGAGAGAGAGAGAGAGAGAGAGAGCAATGATTTTGAAAATTTTTGCTTTATCTTAAAATACAAAAACTTTTAAGAGAGGGAGAGAATAAAGAGTTCGCGGGTGTTATGGTAAACTGTAAAAGTTGCAGAGAGAGAGAGAGAGAGAGAGAGAGAGAGAGAGAGAGAGAGAGTTCATAGGTGTTATAGCATGTATCATAACCATGAAAGCTTGCAGAAATCCTATAATAAATTACAGAAATACAACATAGAACTGTGAGGACTGAACTCTCTTGCCTGTTCTATGCTTCCTCGAAAACACAAGAACTGCCAAATCAAATAAGATTAAATCAGTCTTCACCTATGAATGAGTTCCTCCGACGCTCCGGTCTATTGCTATGCTAATGTTGCTTAAACAAAAATTCAAACTGATGTTTATTTATCAGCTAACTCCATCCAGTCGTCCTCCCAGCCCCGCTCTCTCTCTCTCTCTCTCTCTCTCTCTCTCTCTCTCTCTCTCTCTCTCTCTCTCTCTCTCTCCTAATCTATCCTCATATAATTCCTTTAAGAACAACGAATTACCACCTCTACTTTCAGTCACAACAGTTGGGCCTTTTGGGCTGATATTCTGCATTCACAATATCAATATCCATCCATTCTTGCTCGAAAGCAGCCTTGACATCTTGTCAGTAATCACATTCCTGTGTAGTAGCCAATATTTACCCATTACATGGAATGGGTCATTCAGCAGTGCCGCCGTAAGTTGTAACATTCTTTCCAGCAGATATTACCCTTCCAACTCCATCCTTTCTACCTATTATATCGTTAAACTCGTAGTCTTTTGTCTTTCCTCCATCGTCTTCATTTTCCCCTCCCTTTTCTTCCTCTCCCACATGTCCAGTCGGTGTGATTGCCGTATAGACTTTCATCTGGCCCCGATCGCCAAGTTCGCTCTTCTCCGGATACCTTACACCCTCTCTCACTCTCTTTTAACCTGTTCCACAATTCTTTCTTTCCCAACATCAGGCGTCTGATTCCCCACAGTCATAACTGTCCTGTAGCACTTAACCAAGTGTCTCCCTAAACCACTATCTAGTAATGACAAGGTAGTGTCGCTCCAGCGACGAGTTTAAGACTCATTTGCGGTAAATATCCCTCCATAGATTTAAGCGGTGAATACGATTTTGTACATTTGAAATATTGCAGTTCATGTGAATGTCGATATTGGAAAAATCGAATAGGTGAAATGTTGCACAAATAAGGTTTTTGTGTGTGAAACTTTTAGGGGCTAACGGGATCCTGGAGACTGAGGTCACGGGATTTTTGTTTCCACGGTTTTTTTAAACATTCCTGAATTGTTTTCAAGATGATTTCAGTTTGTAGGTTGCCAGTTGGCGCGAGTCCGCCTTTCAGTTAATGTATTTTGTTAAATTTACATAGTTTAATTTTGTCATAAAATTCACAAAATTAAACTACGTAACACAGCAATGCCACCAGAAGTTTAAACGACAACAGCGTAGAAGTTTAAACGAAAACTAGACAAAATCATTAGGACACTGGGAATGACCAGTAGAGATAAGTGCGCATATGATGTCTCCTCGGATGGACTAATAAGTCTTTGAAACATCCTAATCCTTGTAACTCCTAGCAACTCTCACCACAGCACCTCTCTCTCTCTCTCTCTCCTCTCTCTCTCTCTCATATGATAATAAGTCTTTGAAACATCCTAATCCTTGTAACTCCCAGCAACTCTCACCACAGCACCTCCCTCTCTCTCTCTCTCTCTCTCTCTCTTCTCTCTCTCTCTCTCTCTCTCTCTCTCTCTCTCTCTCTCATGATAATAAGTCTCTGAAACATCCTAATCCTTGTAACTCCTAGCAACTCTCACCACAGCACCTCTCTCTCTCTCTAGTCTATTCTACATTGTGTACTCAGCCCGATTTTCTGATTGGTTCCTTCAAACCTTCGAGAGGTGAAAAGGAGGAAGAAAAAAAAAAAGTCCTCGAAATGTCAAGTCGCAGAAGTTTTCTTTCTGCGACTTCCTAAACAAATTTAGCCCAACAAAAGGTTAGACTTCTATCACGGAAGCGATGAGTCAGACCTTGAAGTTGAACGGAAATGACGTGCTAATTGACAGACGATTTTATGTTGCACTCGAGACATAGTCGGTAGAGAAGATTACATTTTCCCAGATACATATATATATATATATTATATTATATAATAAATATATAAATATAGATATAATAATTATTATATATATATAATATATATAATATAATAATATATATAAATAATATAATACTATATTCTCTAAGTACTATATATATGAATATAATATAGGTTAATTATATAGATAATAATATATAAATATATATATAAATAATATAATTCTTATATATATATATATATATATATTATTATAATATTATATATAATATATATATATATATAATTATATAATAAAATTGCTAATATTGCCCAATAGCCCAATGCCCTCTTAACTTCTCGAAGAATTTGAGGTTATTTAATAGGGCATTGCGGCTATTACAATTTCATATGTATCTAGTAGAAATGATCAGTAGATTCTAGATATATAGCACATATATATATATATATATATATATATATATATATATATACTATATATATATATATATATATATACTATATAATATATATACATATACATATATTATATATATATATATATTATATATATATATATAATATATATTATATATATTTATATATATATATATATAATATATATATAATATATATATAATGTGTGCGTGTGACATTAGACACCGCATAAATTGCAATACACATTAATAATCAGAGAAGACTACATGAAAAAGCAGTTTCATAGGTCACGCATGGAACAAAGAAAAGGAAGAGAAAAGCACTCGTCACGTTGCACGCCATGAACTAAATGTCACTCTTGAAGGTCAGTTTTGGAAATGTTTCTTGATGTTGAATTTTACGGAGCATCTCAAAACCCCGAAACCCGAGTAACAGATTCTACCTACCAAACTGTTTATATATACTATATACATGTCACGTGTATATCTCTTGAAAAGGACTGGGCTCCCCAAATTCAAATTCCCCGGAGAAAAAACTCATATACTTTTTTGGGATTTGAAATCCAAATTCCCCAATTACTGTCGAGTTGAAGGTCAGTTATATCTTAGTCAAAAGGCATGGACTCCCTTCCACAGCGTGACCCACAAAACCAATAAAAGCGAAATAGAATTAAATTAAATAAAAATAAACTACATACTTCTTCTTTACCGCGTTGTCAAAGACAGGTGGACAAAAGTTTGGGAATGTGGGAGGAATGAAAACAAATTCGATGGTCGCTTGAAATCAAAGAAGACAGCTTCCGAATCTCAGGTGTCAGACTACTGATGCAACCTCTTCCTTTCATGATTTATTGATGGGCACATTTAGCTGTGAAAATCAAAGTATACTTTATTTGGCCGATATTGGAATAAAACGATATCATACATGCAGGTTTGAAAATGCAATAATATACGCTTCTCTATTAATACCTGCACGTTATTAAAATTAGTAATAGTTGAATTTTTATCTAAAAATAGTTATATTGTTTGTCAAAACCGATAAGATCTCAAAATAATAATTTTGTTTATGTGTTGTGTGTATTTCTTTATAACTTTTTTGTCCAAGTAAGACAACAAGAAGAACAAGAAAACTCACAAAAATACACAAAACAAATAAACGAAATCATTAATGCGAGATAATATTATTTTCAGAAATAAATTCTACTATTACTAATTTTAATAAACGCACAGGTATTAATCAAGGTTCAAAGCTGATTGCCATCCAAGATAATTTGGCCCTGACATAATTATGTCACTATTGTCAGGTAAAATGGGCTAGTTACTCCCAGCACTGCTTCATGTGATTAGTATCAATATTAATGAATATACAAGTACTACTGAATTTCAAAGGCTAATTAGTTTCCATGGAATTTTTGTCATGTCATAAACGTGGCAGTCCCTAATTTGAAGAAAATATATAAAAAGTTTCTTTAAATAAAGTAGTGTTTTTTTTATGCATATAGGGCTATAGACGTTCCTTACTGATTTAAATAAATAGGCATTGCAACAACGCTGGATGCCAGAGAGAAAATCAGGTTTAATAGATAGTAAAACATTCCGTATTTTTTTCTCCGTAATAAAATACCACACACACAAGTCTAAAACATTGCATATCATTCACGCTCCTTAATAAAATAAAATAACAAAAGTAAAAAAAAAAATCAGTTTCACGTTCCCTAAAGAAATAACAAAACACCATGAAAAATTTCATGGTGCCTCCTTATGCTCTCTTCCCCCTCCCTCTCCCCCTCCTCCCACTAAAAAATATGCCATGAAAAATCTCATGACACCTTATGATGTCACCCCACCTTACCCCAACCCCCCCTTTTCCCTCCCCCACCAAAGAGTACACCATGAGAAATCTCCTGATGCCTGATGTCGCCCCCTTCCCCATCCCCCTCCCCTCCACCAAAAAAAAAAAAATGCGCTATGAAAAATCTCCTGATGCCTTATGTCTAACATCCCCCCCACCCCACCCTTCTCCAACACCCGACCCCCACCCTACACAAAAAATTGCACCTGCACACACGGACGGCAAAATCTCCTCCCCTCCCCTTCCCCTTCCCCATCCCTCACCCTTTCCCACTCTCCCTCCCCCGGGAGAATAATCCAGCCGAACACACCGGCTGCAAAAATATAAATTCCAAAATGCTGATCCGCGGTGGAATGCGCTTATTACATGTCATTAATTCCGCCTGCTTATCTGTGCTGAAACTATGTAATATGACAACGTTATCTTCAGAGGATTTAAAGGCCACGTAAATACTTGAATATTTAACTTACTTTAAAAAAAAAAGCTATTTTCAATATTGTTTTTTACCACTTCTTATGCATATCAGTGGGACTGAAGGCTCTAATGAAAATAACTAAACATACGCATTCGGCTCCAGTGTTTATCCTGCAGAACGTAACGACGATTAACTGGCTTTGATGATATGGTTTTGTTGACATCAGTTAACACGCTTGCTATACACACACCACACTCACACACACACACACACACACACACACACACACATATATATATATATATATATATATATATATATATATATATATATATATATATATTATATATATATATATATATATATATATATATATCGCTGGCTGTCAAAGCAGAGCATCGTCTATTCTGGGCATGAATTGAATGGGTGACCGGTGTGGAATACCCATGCCATTAGAAAATGTGTAGGTGACGTAAGCTAGAAGCACCCTCTCTGTTGCGAATGGGCGTACGGACGGACAGACAAAGCCATCTCAATAGTTTTCGTTTACAGAAAATTATAACAAACAAAAATAGTAACATAGACATCAAGATTGAGTTGATGTTTGCAACACGGAGATGAACTTCACTCAGAGGGTAGAGTCCACCGCTCGGAAACTATACTTTTATATCTCTGCGTCGACCTTTGAGATAAAGTTTTAAAAGCAGAAGTTTCATCGAAGGTGGAATTCCGCATAGAAACGGGGCTTGAACTTCGATACCTCACAAGTTTGCCGTGATGTTGACAGTTACTTTTAACAGGAGGTATTTCTGAGTGAGGAAAACTCCATACTAAGAACAAACTCAAAACCCCATAAGGAGACAAGTTTGGACTGAGGTTTGAAATGAGGTATAATAGTAGAATATTCTAAATTTAAATCAACAAACCAGATAAGCTTGATTACAGCATAGATTTCCATAAAAAAGAAGAGGATACCTAAAAAAATAAACAGAAGTTTAAATGGATATATGAAATAAACTTAACTCTTGAAATACCATAAAAAAAAATTTAATGAAAAAAAAAAGACTCAAATGAGCTCAAAACACAGAATGTACTCCAAGAGGAAAATTCCTTACAGAAAACAAGCTTAAACATCCCAAACGATGTTCAGTTTAAACTCCTTCATCAGAGCAGACGTGCGGCAAGGAATAATACAGTCCTCTCCTTTACTCTCTCTGAATTCCTAACGAAACGCCTCCGATGTCGGTATGTTCTCAAGACCTTCTGTAGGCTGCATCTAATTGTAAGGGCAAATAAAACTTAGGCTAGCTGTAGGTAATACTTCAGGCAGCCCATAAATAAATGAAAAATGATCACTTTATATATCTTTTTCAAGCCCCTCGAATGAAAACTTAAATAAATATTTTAACTAAAGAGACAGCAGGAAATTAAAATAGCTTTGTAAATAAAAGAATAAGCAAAAATCACGAAAAAATATTAACAACACATAAACAGCAGGAAATGAAAATAGTTTTCTAAATAAGAAAAATAAATCTCGCCAAATTTAACAATTAATAAATACACAAACAGAAAGAAATGAAAATAGGTTTTAAATAAAAGCACGACATTCTCCCCACCCCCACAGAAAAAAATTAAGAAAAAATAGAACTTACGCAACAGCAGGGAATGAAAGTAGCTTTATTAAAAAGAACAAATAATCAGAAAATTTCTATCCATCGTAAATTAAGAAAAAATATTTAGTATAGAAACAGCATGAAATAAAAATGAAAATAGGTTCTCAAGTAGAAGAATATGCATGAAATTCTCCCCCCAAAAAATAGGATTGTTAAATATAGAAAATAAACAAAATTCTCCCCAACCACAAGGAAATGAATATAGTATTGTAATTAAGAAAAATAAACAGTAAATTCTCCCCCCCCCCCCAACGAATTTAAGAAAAACAGATAAAAAAAATGAACTACAGAAACAACAGGACACTGAAATAATTTTGTGAAGTAAAAAAAATAAAAATACTCACCCAGCCCCTTTAAGAAAATACATTAACTACAAAAACAGCAGATGAAAATAGGTTTGCAAATAAAAGAATAAGCAAGATACTCAACCTCTCTCCCCTCAAAACTTAAGAAAAAACATCAATTACAGAGACAGCATGAAATGAAAATAGTTTTGTTAAATAAAAAAAATTAAAACAAATTCTCCCCATGCAAAAAAAAAAAAAAAAAAAAAAAAATTCAGGAAAGAATATCAAATGCAGAAACAGCAGGAAATGAAAATGGTTATGTTAAATGAAAGAATAATAAGGAAACTTCTTTAACCCCGCCGACTCGCCCCCGCTCTCCGAGGCCCCTCCCACCCACTTAGATGAGAGGATATTTCACTGAAAGAAGGATATCAATGCCAGGTTTTGTCTCGCTGCCCTTATCTCCTTACGGGACGGAATCCTCTCTCGGTACGAGATCTGGAGTGAAGGCAAATATAGCCTTTTCTTCGTACGATTGTCTTTCCATTCTTCGCAAGAAAAAAAAAAAAAAAAAAACTCTACATGATGAGCTTGGAAAATTAAGAGTGCGAGTTAAAATCAGAAAAAACAAAAGTTTCCGTCAAGGGAGGTGATGACAATGTAACTAATAATATATATATATATATATATATATATATATATATATATATATATATATATATATATATATATATATATATATAATGTATATATGTGTGTGTATACATATAATACATACATACATACATATATATATATATATATATATATATATATATATATATATATATATATATATATAATATATATATATCACCCTTGCATACAAAATCTGTTACACATATTTGAAATAGATCTTAGGTACAAAATGTAAGTAAATGATCGAATAATAATTCTGGACATTCACACCAGCACCAACAGGCCCCCAATAATAAATCATAAATTATTTGTGAATTTAATTCAACTAAAAGGTGGCCACCTAAAACAATAGTACAGTTACAGTTATGGTGATGCTGACAAGGCGGCTGACACTATGGGGTAACATTCCCACCTACCTCGAACGTACCTCTTCAGAATCGGAAAGTGTGTGTCTATGCACTTGCAAAATTTGTGTGCACCTGTCACAAGAAGAGAATATTACATGAATTGTTTCTTCAAAATGGCATCGGATGTATAACAAAACATCTCGATCAATCCTATTTTGTTTAGGATTATCGGGTAATTCACTTCTCCAAGGACTTTCATTCTCTCTCTCTCTCTCTCTCTCTCTCTCTCTCTCTCTCTCTCTCTCTCTCTCTCTCTCTCCTTAGGGAGCCAATTTATTGATTTCTTAGATTGGATCACAACTAAGAAATCACTAAATTGGCTCCCTAAGTCGATCGATCGATCGATCGATCGATCGAGAGAGAGAGAGAGAGAGAGAGAGAGAGAGAGAGAGAGAGAGAGAGAGCGCTTATACTTTAATATTTATGATTAATATCCTTCCACTGAAAGGTGTACAGCATACCAAACATATATCGTTCTAAAAGAGTTAATAATTAAAGCTTGGTTTTATAATTCTCTCATGCACTGACTGCTATAAAAAAAATCAGCATATCGGATATGAAAATGATGCATAGGCTTATGCAACATGATATTCATAAATATCAAGCTCACGACTCGCCTTTTTTTGGCTCGTCCTGAAAAGTCAGAATTATTGTCATGAAAAATATATTTTTTTTTACTTTCAGGTGAAATAAGGACTTTTATTTCACGACCTTTCGACTCGAAATCTTTAAAAATGCTCATAAGAAGCTTACGTAGGTCGCCGCATGCCATATGCAAACTGCTTACTAGAAGCTGCTTTGAGTAAGCCAGTAAGATAAATATGATAAAAAGAGTTTTTTCAATAAAAATTGAAATCTGACAAATCTGAACCAGTAAAAAGAAGGCCATAATAGGGGATGATATATATTTTTTTTCCTGGTTTTCATGGGCACAATGAATTCGGCTGGTCTGTGCAGTATCTTTTTTTTCGATCATTCTCTATCTGAAAAAGGTTTTCTTGTTATGTGAACAAACGCCTGAGAAGATTATCTCTCTACTTGTTTAACTCCATTTGGTCTTAAGCCTTAACAGCTTTTTATTAGACAGAGAGAGAGAGAGAGAGAGAGAGAGAGAGAGAGAGAGAGAGAGAGAGAGAATATTAGTCAATGCACGCTTTAACCGGACTTCACATATTCCAACATTCTTGCTGTCCTTTAGACAGTACTTTTCATTTTTAATGAAACATGAAACCTAGTAACTGAAATAAACGAGGATCCACAAAAGGGGAAATTCGCATCTTAATTCTTTTCCTGTCACACGAGAAAAAGACAGGAATCATTTGCAATATTATTTTCTCGATATATTTTTTCTTTTCAGATTTCACTACTGGGGTCATTTTTATCTTATACTAAAAATCTGATATCAGATTTTCAGGCTATTTTCGTTCCGTCCCTGAAGCTGTCACTTAATACACTTCATTGATGATTGTGCACGCTTTTGTTTATTACCTTCAACTAGTCCTATTAACCCGCTGTAATTCCAGCCGTTCTTCATTCGACCTGGCTATTTAATGTGTTTAAAAGGATTAACAAAGAACCTTACGACTTAAATTTTTAAAATTAACACAAAATATATAAACGAAATATAATAAGGAACTGCGAGAACTATGGAGAATTGTTGATAAAATGGAATTAATTTAAAAAATGGGAGGAAAATAACGATTTCCAAGTCGAAGCAAAATATGACAATTTTCATCCAAAAAAAAGGAAAATAAAAGCTTTCAGACAGGATAAAAGGTAACGAAGTTTCTCCGACTGAAAAAAAAGCAGACATATAATTGATTTCCGACAAAATAAAAGAAAGAAAAATGAAAGTTTACAAATAAAAGAAAGGAAAAATCATACAAGAAAAGAAAAAATATTTTGACTCAAGAAAGAGAATATTTTCTCTCCAACAAACCGGCAGAAAGGAAAAATCAAGTTAAACTTTCCAGGGAAGAAGAACAAATGTTTTCCTGCTCGTTGAAAAAGGGAAAGTAATGACAACAAACGTTTCCCTTCACAAGAGAGAAAGTATGGCAAGAAAGCTTTTGACAAAGGAAATGAAAGAAGATCAAAGACATTTACATTCAAATTAAAAAGATTTATCCCTTCAAGATATAAATAATGGGAAACTAAATTCATCATCAAAAAGAAGAAAACAAAGCTTTATCACCATTATTAATGGAAATCAAAAGTTCTCATCCGCACAAACGAAAGCTTTCTGCCCAAGGCAATACATACAGAGAGAAATTAAGCCGTTTTCACTCAATAAAACTATTAAAAATTGGGTTTGCATCCACATCAAAGATTCAGAAAGATATTATAAAATAAATTTTACATCATAACAAAAGAAATGGCTTTCTGGCCCCTGAAGGTATATATATATATATATATATATATATATATATATATATATATATATATATATATATATATATATATATACAAACTTTCTGCTCCGAATAAAGAGATTAAAAAAAGCAAGTTTTCCATCCGGTGTAATAAACAACAAAGTGAAAAATAGAAAGCTTTCCACCCCACCAGCATTGTCGTGCCGATAGGTGATATGGCCAGGCAGCCGGGGAAAGCTGCGACGAAATTGAATAATTGAAAGTAAAGCTGCTGGACCCGACAGTTCTCACATCTTGGGCGCTGACTCTCTGATGACCACCAGCATATGTATGCGGTAGCGAGGAGATTTCGTGAAAAATGATACATGTTAATGTGTTTGTGTATGTGCATATATATATATATATATATATATATATATATATATATATATCTATATATATATGATATAGTATATGTGTGTGTGAGTGTGTGTGTGTGTGTTTACATACATGCATACATACGTACATACATAAATATAAAATATATATGTGTATGTATATATATATATATATATATATATATATATATATATATTATATATATATATATATATAATAAACGAGAGAGAGAAAGAGAGAGATAAACTCCCCATTATTTACTCACACCTGCTTAACCTGAAACGTAGAAATGACCGAGAGAGAGAGAGAGCGAGACGCCCTATTATTTACTCATACTTGCTATTCTGAAACGTAGAGACAGACAGAGAGAGAGAGAGAGAGAGAGAGAGAGAGAGAGAGAGAGACGCCCTATTATTTACTCATACTTGCTTTATCTGAAACGTAGAAAAGACAGACAGAGAGAGAGAGAGAGAGAGAGAGAGAGAGAGAGAGACGCGCCCTATTATTTACTCACACTTGCTTTACCTGAAACGTAGAAAAGACAGAGAGAGAGAGAGAGAGAGAGAGAGAGAGAGAGAGAGAGAGAGAGAGAGAGAGAGAGAGAGCAAGGAAGAATTTAGTCGAACGTGGAAAAAGGCTACAAATTGCTTGAGTATCCGAAGAATTTGGAGAGCAAGGAAGAATTTAGTCGAACGTGGAAAAAGGCTACAAATTGCTTGAGTATCCGAAGAATTCGGAGAGCAAGGCTGGCCAGGGGAATCCGAGGGGAAAATGGCACAGGGAGGGAAGGGGAAGCGAACGATCCCCCAGGGGATGAGTGGGGAAAAGAAATAGGCATGTGCAGGCATCCCCAGGGGAGCGGCGAGGGGATATTGCCCCGTGTAATGGACTAAAGGAGGAGGAGCAGATCCTGTGGAGTCTAGGATATCAAAGGTGCTACGAAAGGATGTACACCAAAGAGGATATTAAATGGTCGATGAAACCGGAAGGAATGAAGGATAACATCACGCTGCATAACGTGAAGACGAAAAGTTAATATACCGCTGCATAACATTACAGCGAAAGGATAACATAAGAAAGAGATAACATTAAAACGAAAGTATAACATAACGTTATACAACGTGAAAACGAAATGATAACATAATGCTGCATAAAGTTTAAACGAAATGATAACATAAACACTAACATACTACTGCATAATATTACAGCAAAAGGATAACATAACGGTGCATAACATAAAAACGAAGGATAACAAAACGTTATACAACGTTGAAAAGAAATGGTAACATAATACAGCACAAAGATTAAACGAAATGATAACATTAACGCTGCAGCACGTTAAAACGAAGGGACAACAAAAAATACGAAAGGAAAACAATGCTGCATAAAGTTAAAACGAAAGAATAACATAATGAAAGATAACATAACGTTGCATAACATTAAAACGAAAAGATAACATAATGAAAGGATTACATAACAATGCATAACATTAATACGAAAAGATAACATAACACTGCATAACATTAAAATAAAACGAAAACTAACGAAAGGATAACATAACGCTGCATAAGATTAAAACGAAAGATAACTTAACACTGCATAACGTTAAACAAGAGTACAATATAATGAAAGGATAACATTACGTTGCATAACGTTTAAACAAAAGGACAACATAAAGCTGCGTTACATTAAACGTAATTACTGAAGTGATTATGAGGATCATTTTCGTGGGAAAATACGCGAGGGAGCAAAGGGAATAAAGGGAAAAAACTGGAACGAAATTATTTTCCTGGGCACAATCCAGTGAAACGTGGAAGTATTTTTTCCTTGATAGTTTTTCCTTTGTTGAGACAGTCTGGTATTAAAAAAAAAGGTTATTACGAATCTCTAATGAAATCGAAGAGCAATGTCACTGAATAGGCAATATTCATTCGATTCAGATTTTAATAGGTGATATATATTTTACCAATGAAAGATATATATATATATATATATATATATATATATATATATATATATATATATATATATATATATATATATATATACACACACACACACACACATATATATATATATATATATATATATATATATATATATATATATATATATATATATATATATATATATATATATATATATACACACACACACGTACACCATTGCATGAATACATACGTAAGTACATATAAATATTCGAGCTACAAATGTCCTTTAATATCTAATTCGCTTTACCTCGAAATTAATATGTTTTCATATATGCAAACGGAAGGGGAATTTTTAGTTGAATAATTTTATATGAATCATGGTGATGTGATAATTATTCACATACAAACATTATCTATATATATATATATACTATATATATATACTATATATATTATATATATTATATATA
Organism: Macrobrachium nipponense; assembly: GCF_015104395.2. NCBI lineage: Eukaryota > Metazoa > Arthropoda > Malacostraca > Decapoda > Palaemonidae > Macrobrachium > Macrobrachium nipponense. The sequence continues at coordinate 28,790,808 of NC_087218.1, read as the reverse complement.
TATATTATATATATATATATATATAATATATATATATATATATATATAATATAAATATATAATATATATACATATAATATATATTCGTCGTCGTAAAAACTTGATAGCCGCACATTCAACCGAACTTTCGCAAATGAATATAAATAGCCGCACAGACAAATTCTGACAGGCAGATGGACTAGAAACGGGGTGAAGTATTGTTGAAGTTATTAGGCAATTTTACTGAGGGTGAGTTTTCGATGAAATAAAAAGTCTCTTTAACATTGGGAGAGTGATGGCCTTCCAACTAAAGATGTAATGCCGTTCAACGGGCAGCCACATTTCAAGAAGTATTTTGACGTCGATCTTGTTGTTCCAGTACTGTGATTTGTCCATATGTGTTGTATATATATTATATATTGTATATATATATATATATATATATATATATATATATATATATTATATATATATAATCATACATACATACAAATGTATATTCATAAATAATTATACGCACACACACACACACACACACACACACACACACACACACACACATGTATATATATATATATATATATATATATATATATATATATATATATATATATATATATATATATGTGTGTGTGTGTGTGTGTGTGTGTGTGTGTGTGTGTCTATTCTAGTCCTCTGGAAAAAAAAAAAAAAAAAGAAAATGTTGATAATTTTAAAAACTTACAGTCAGAAGGGTTCTACTCTTATATATTCATAAGCAGCAGTCAGGAATTGTGGAAAGCCATAGTCGACTTAAAATTTTATTTATCACATCTCACGTTTCTATTTTAATATAAGCAATAGAATCAATAAAAACACATTGAAATTAAATCAAGATAATCGAAATCTTGCCAAGGGAGCATTACAAATTCATTCTTTATTAAAATGCAACCATTGATATTTTTTCATAAATCGTTGAAATGCAAAGAATGCTAGAAGGACTGTTTTTCCTTATGCGTGAATGAAATAAACTTTTATGCTTAGAAAATTTTTTCCTGAATATATCACTAACGGCCTTCTTAACTGTTGCGTTTGTTTAGAGAAAGCTCTCCTAAAAATACTGTTACAGCTTTTGTAACGAATGCCCCCCAACAATAACTTCACATCCATCATGTGTGAAGAGCCTAAAGACTTTATTCTTTATGTCGTTAATACTGAAAAAAACTATTACAACACTACATTAATTATTATAACACTACATTCGGTAGGAGATAAAATGAAGTTTGAAAGTACAAAGTCTACGGTATAACTTCACCACATTTCACTACTCAGGCCACGCTCATTGAAGTCCTCTCCGCCCGTGTCAGAACATCACAAATGTACCTAAATGAATCTATGGAAGTCTGAGAGAAACTAGGAAAGTAAGGCTCTCTGAGTCCGGACGAAATTGGAACCGATAACCTTTTCATTTCTTTCAATAAATCAACATAAATCAGGAACCATTTGAGTGGGTGTTTTTCTCAATAGACGGTCTACGATACATTTGTTTTAAGAGGATAATATTAGCTTATCATTGTTACACCTATTTTAGTTATTTAGCAATTTTGACGATACTTTGAGGAATTTTAAGTAATCAGCACTGATAACCTACTAATATATATATACGTATATAATATATATATATATATATATATATATATATATATATATATATATATATATATATATATATACATACATACATACATACATACATTCATATTCAAAGTAGGGAATTTGATTAGCACTTAGTCAAAGAATAAAGTCACCACTGTTATTTCGCCAACCTTTTCCCCCACCACCACCAGCAACTCTATAAAAAAAACATCTAATTAGATAAAAACAATTATCCTTACAGGAAAAAATAAAGACGGAATATCTTCCCAAGTTCCCGTGCTTCAGTATTCCGCTAATTATTGACGCCCCCTACAGCGGTGATTGATTTGAGGTTCGTCGGAAAAGAAAGGTGTTTAACAGATTAGCTCAAATGGGTCTGCTGTGGTCCAAATTTATATTATTTAATGCTTGCACGTGTGACTTCAGCTACGCTTGCCTGTCTGATTAATTCAATCTTGTGTGCCACTTAGGAGCAATGAATAAGGTATTTCGTTAATAATGAATATGGCCCTGACTTTTCTCTACCTTTCGTTACTCCTGCATAATTCAGTGCATGATGGTGGTACGAAAAGGTTTTGCAGTCACTACAACGAAGAACACTACGTTCAGGTGTCGTTGGCAGAATGTAAGCTTTTCCCGGTATCATTTCAGATAAAAAATTAGTAAGTTAAGCCAATGGATGACGATGAATGCAATTAGACTGCCATAATGCTTGTAATTGAGACCTGTATTTTCTGTTTTTTGATAGGATGGAGAACACTTCTCCTGCTGCATATTCGCATCGAAACAGTACGGTCTTCTGAAAAAGGCAGACGTGGTTTTTCTTCATTTAACAATTCATAGACGGTCTCTGTTGATTTCCAATAAGTACCCTTCACAGCAAAATCTCCTCCTCCTCCTATTCCTTCTCCTTAAATTTGACCTCTTCATTATCCGTTCTTCATGAAATAAAGGAAAAAATAAAACACCATAATTAGCTTCTATGAAATGCAAACTTTTTTCCCTTAAGCCTCCCTTTGTTTCTAAAGGAACGTAACACCGGGGAAAGAGCCTCCTCCTCCTCCTCCTCCTCCTCCTCCTCCCTTCTCTTTTCGAGAACACCTGTTAATAGTCAGGGTAAAAACCAGATTGAGTCGAGAGAGGCGGAAAAAAAAGATTCGTCGCCTCTATAAAACTGCTGAGTAAACCTTAGCCGGGGAAGGTCACCGGGTCAATCGAAACGATTCGATAAGGTCAACAAGCGAAGTAATTCATTAAAGTTGGAATCTATGTAATAAATGGCACCAGAAAAGATTGTAAATGAATATAGATAAAATGGGAAAATCGTAAAGTATCATCATGGATTAATGTTTGTCCAAAACACGCAAAAAAGTTTGAGTAATTAGTACCATGGAAGATGATCTACTGAGTTTAGATGTAGTTTCCCGTTTGCAAAATACGACAATCTGTTCTTGTTTAAATGAGCCTACCTTGTCAGCAAAAGATACGTCTAAAAACAAATTTCACAGGAGGAGGAGGAGGAGGAGGAGGAGGAGGAAGAGGAGAAAAATGACATTCCCGTGGCTCCAATAACATCCATTTTGAAATGTCAAGAGTCGTGTAATTGTGGACGTCCGTTGTGCTATGATGCATTTTAGTGAACTAAAAGAACTAAAATAACCAACTTATCAAATGTTATATTATGAAGTTATATGATCTAAAAAAATTTCCCTGTGGTATTCCATAAAGTTACTTTAATAACACCATGTTTTTTACCGTTCCAAACGCAGTGTGTATTGTTCATCTTGAAAGAAGTAAAAACATTGGAGCAATGTATAGATTCTTTGACACTAGTTACAAAATTTTTTACGGTCAAGCTAGTTTAAGAAAAAGCAATTAGTACGTCCGGAAAGTACAGAGCTACATGAACGTCAGTATACGATTACATAAATGGGAGCACAAGGCTACATAAATGGAAGTGAGAGGCTACGGATTTGCAAGAAGACGTAATGAAAACCGTGCTTCTGATTTCGCATTTAAAGCAATATTAACATTTATTTCAAGTACTAACCAACGAAAGTGAAGGATAGAAAGCCAAAACGATCCATCTCTGCACCTAACGGCCTTTAGCATCCGAATAAGGTTTGCAAACACTACAGAGAAATCAAAGCATTTTCAAGACCAGATTTTGTGCACAAATATTCACGAGTTTCGAAAAACAATGATGCAAAAAAATTCAAGGAAGTGAGGAAAAGACCAAGCCTTCTGCATTTCCACTTTATGTCACGTTCTGGATTTACAGTTTCCAAAACTCTGGATTTGCACCCAGTGATAAATTCCGGATTTCCGCCATCTGACACACGCTTTGACAAGTTAAGGATTTGCCCCCATACAAAGTATTACGGATATGCAGTCTATGCCAACCTCTGATTTGGCCTCCAAAAACACATTCTGGATTTGTTCTCTATAAGTTTTACTATTATTATTGGAGAAACAAATCAGTAGTTATATATGAGTACAAATATATTTTTAAAACATTTTACCAGCTTCTGGGAATCTCTATAATTTATTTCCAAATATATTTGTAACCGTACATAACCATGGATTTCTTTCTCCATTTAGACTCGAGCTACTGCGAGTATTTTATTATTATTATTATTATTATTATTATTATTATTATTATTATTATTATTATTATTATTATTATTATTATTATTATTATTATTATTATTACAAACTGAACGAAAGTTCTTTAAATGCCGCTGTATGACTCCTGAACAATGTGCATTCCTTGAAATATTCTGAACTTGCAACACGAGACCCACTTCGCACTTACATCTTGCAGAACAGTCTAACTTTAGGTTTGCCGATACTATCTTGATCTGCAAGTTGAGACACTATAATATTGAAACCTGTGATACATACTAATTCATAAGGTAAGCTACCTCCTGGATCCTATGGTGTCAAGTGCATTTCCTCCCAATGATTTACTTTACATGTTGTTGCAAAATCTGTATTTGTAAACTAGTACACATTTCTATTGGAATCACGTGAAAAATCGTAGAATTTTCTGCTTTGCCCATGCCACAATCTAGGGCTTATTTTTATTTGCATTACACGAAAAATTGTAGGATTTTTACTCAACGGACATACGTACACAATGTGGCATAAACTACATTTTATAAAACGGTAATGTTCTAGATATACACATCGTAAGATAATCTACTCAATTAAAAGTGATAGTGAAAAAAAAGCAAATAAAGTCATACAGCAAACAATATTTGTCCGGATTTCTTAGTAACTGCAAAGTCAGCTTGCCAAGGTATTCTGGGCTTCAGTAAACAGGCCATTGAAAATTCATGAAGCTTCAGTGGCAATCATAACCAGAAATCAATTGGTACTCAATCTGAAGTAAAATCAACAGTATTTTTTTTCTTTTTTCTATTGTCCGTAGCTTCATTTGCAGCTATACATGTGTTTTTGTACAGCTGTTTGTTTGCAATATTTCCTTAATTAAATAGCAAACATAGAATTTATATATATATATATATATATATATATTATATATATATATATTATATATATATATATATATATAGATATATATATATATATATATATATATATATATATATATATATATATCTATATATATATATATTATATATATATATATATATATATATATATATATATATATATATATATATATATATATATATACATATATATATATATATATATATATATATCTATCATATATATATCTATATATATATATATATACACAGCTATATATCTATATATATATATATATATATATATATATATATATATATATATATATATATATATATATATATATATATATATATATATATATATATATATATATATATATATATACATATAATAGAAGGAGTCCATAAAAATGCAAAAATATAGAAAGAAAGGCGGTATTTATACCAAGAGATCCATCCCACAGTTGAGCCATTTTAGGTTATTCCCACTGGTAATTCCTCTTTAATCCTCTGAAGCGTTGGTTGAAGGAAGATTTTTATCATTACATCTGAATCCCAGGCGCCCTTTGAGATGTTCATCACCTGTCTTTGCTTAATCAAGGCCGACTCTATCATCTGGCTTTTGTATCGGAATTTACTGCTATAAATTATGCGTGACAAATTCCAGTTTTTTCAGTGGTTATAGTTAATATATATATATATATATATATATATATATATATATATATATCTATATATATATATATATATATATATATATATATATATATATATATATATATATATATATATATATATATATATATATATATATATATATATATATATATATATATATATATATATATATATATATATATATATATATATATATATATATATATATATATATATATATATATATATATATATATACCCGTGTGCATTATGCTATATTACATACATATTAGTGTATATGGGTGCGCATGGCCGCAATTTATGTACAAATAATTGTAACCGCAGAACGATAAAAAGTCTTCGTATGTAAATCGGAAAATTATAGAATGATGAAAATTTGACCCAATAGAACAAATCCATTCAGTGTCTTAAACAAACATTTACAGTTTACAATTTTTCATTCGCAATTCAGCTGGCAATTGATCAGAATTTTATTGCAGTAAATCTGGGGCAAAATTTCTGACTGAAAAATTCGAGAACACAATCGTTAATGACGTAATGAGTCATTACAGAAAGCTATATAATGAGCTCCTTGAATGGGCTAATTGCAGTACACAAAAATCAACTAATTGTGATTAAAATCAAAACCTCTTTTGTATAACCCGTCGGATCAATCCTCTTACCTGGAGAATCAGGACTTTTTTTTTTATGCAGTCCCAATTAAGAGTATTTTCAGAAAATGTTTACTATACTTCCTCTACACGCGCCCGCCACCACCCCAAACCCCACATTCAGAATATACATGTGCGCGCGCGCGCGCATGCACACACATATATAGCATAAATATATATATATATATATATATATATATATATATATATATATATATATATATATATTTATATCTATATAGCATACATGAGACTGGGTGTAGGTCCTGACCGGTTTCAACTGATGCATAGTCAGTTACGCCCGCGCAGGCACACACACACACAGTATATATATATATGTATATATATATATATATATATATATATGTATATATATATATATATATATATATATATATATATATATATATATATATATATATATATATATAAACATAAACATACAAGCACACACCTCCTAGAGAGAGACTTCATGTAACGCAGACTGAAAATTCACCTGGGTTTGATGTGAACGGGCTTGGAAACTAGTGGCAATGTCTCACGGCAAGTCCCGATAATAATCAACCAATGAAACGATTTATTATTAAACGAGTTTAAAATACTTTCTTATTTGATTTAAGGCTAACATTCGTTAGCCGTCAAACTTTGCCATTTGCCTGGCGAATTTCATTTTTAGAGGTAGAATTATATTTCTTCCAAATCCTCACAATGATTACAAACAAATGATAGACGTCAACACAATATTATCATTATTTCTATTCAGAAGATGAACCACATTCATAAGGAACAAACCCACAGCGGCCACTGACTTGAAATTCAACCTGCCAAAGAATACTATGCGTATTCGACAGAAGTAACGCAAAAATCCAGCCAGGATCACACGACACCGAGTTCGACATTTTTTTTATTATGAAATTATGTGATTGACAGTAATGTTACCTTTTGGGATTCATATTCCCAAAAGAGACACATGAATTCGCTCTTGTCAAACGTAACCATTTAGTCCTTACATGAGAATATTTGGGAACAAATATGGCAATAGTATGTTTCAGGTCTTCCATGAAACTCCGGTTATCGCCGCAAACAAACAAAAAATTCGATAGGTGGGAAACAATTGCACAATAATAATTATTTTAGAGGTGAAACCTAACGCCCACTTCGTGTAGTTATGACACTTTGGCAGGTGGCTCTAATGAAGCTATTTCATTTTTAATTCAATTCTAAAACATTGTGACAAATTAACACTGTAACACTTAGAACAAAAGAAAGCACCCACACGTTTGTAATCTCTCTCTCTCTCTCTCTCTCTCTCTCTCTCTCTCTCTCTCTCTCTCTCTCTCTCTCTCTATATATATATATATATATATATATATATATATATTATATATGTGTGTGTGTGTGTGTGTGTGTGTGTATATATATATATATATATATATATATATATATATATATATATATATATATATATATATATATATATATATATATATATATAAGTATGTTAAATGTCTAAAATCGAAACAAGTTAGCGGTATGAACTTTTAAGTCAAGCAAAACGGTTCGCATCAAAGGGGGAAAAATTAAAGTGTTTCACGTCCTGTTTATGCAAATATGAAAGTTAGCGTTTTCATTTATATCTAACGTCAGGATTTATAAGCGGAAGTAAACAACTGCAGAGTATAACAGCATAAAAGGTAAGAATTAGAACAGAATGCAGCATTTAGGCCAAAGGCCTAGCGTGAAAGGGAAATGACAATAAGAAGGTTTGAAAGGCGTAACAGGAGGAAAACCTCAAAGTTGCATTGCTTCACAATCGTTAGAGAGGGTGGAAAGTCAGATCGAAGAAAAAATATGCTTGGAGGTATAGTACAAGGATGAAAGTGGTAGGAATTCATTTCAATCAAAAATGGAAAAGTTTCCCTTCGATAGTGGGTTAATCATATAACATCATCAAAAAGTTCATGACATATTTTCAGATATTCAAAAGAAAGATCTGTTCGCATACAAGGGAAGTAGACAGATGGCGGAATGGATGAACCATTTACAAATCGTAAAGTTTCAATTTTAACGGAACTCTTAAAAAAAATACCGAACAAAACATCACAAGAAAACTTAAAGTTCTAAAAATGCACTATATAATTTTCTCTTCCTTACTTGCGTTCAACTTGATCTCCTTTAGTGAGTATTTGTTTTTACTAAAGACTTACTTTATAAGCACTGGCACGGGAAGGGAGAGGTCAGGAGGGGGGTATGGGTGGGAGAGAGAGAGTGGAGGCTGTTCATAGATATTGCATCGATGGTGAATTGGCCAAAATGATAAATTCATAATAAGAGAAATAAATATACTATGTATATATATAGTACCTATTATATATATATATATAAACTATATATATATATATATATATATATATATATAAATTATAATATTATTATATATATCTATTATATATATATATATGTGTGTGTATTACTTAGTCACGAAAGTTAGGAACGTGATAAAATACCATAAATAAAGATATTTGCCATGAAGGAAAATTAAACGAAGGAGTAACTGCGAGACCTTTCGACGTTTCCACGTCCTTTACTGAGCAGAACAGTAAAGGACGTGGAAACGTCGAAAGGTCTCGCAGTTACTCCTTCGTTTATTTTCCTTCGTGGCATATATCTTTATATATATATATATATATATATATATATATATATATATATATATATACATATATATATATATATATATATATATGTATATTATATATATATATATATACTATATATATATATATATATATATATATATATATATATATATATATATATATTAAACTACAAATGTCGTTTAATATCGAATGCACGCTATTTCTGCAATATCCCCGAAGGGGAATTATCACCGGAAGGGAAATTGTTTAGTGATAAATAAAATGGTAATGAAGCAGTACCTTTCAATTGATGGCTTAGTGGTTACCGTCGACCGGAGTCGTTAATAAATAAGTAAATTACTGAATACATAAAAAATAGCTAAATTTATGGATAAATAAATAACGAATAAATAAATAACAATCAAAACTTCCAAGACTAGGGTAATGCTATATACGTTAAAAAAATATGCGGTGATTATGTGTGCATGCTTGAAAAAGCAGGAAAAAAGTGAGGAAGGTGTATTTAAACAGATAACTGCTGTTTCCGAATATAATTCTCAATAAAAGATAAAAATATTGAGAGAGAGAGAGAGAGAGAGAGAGAGAGAGAGAGAGAGAGAGAGAGAGAGAGAGAGAGAGAGAGAGAGTTGTGCCTGTCAATCATTCCATGCAAAGCTCATAGGCAATTTTCAAGGTTTCCATCAAGTGACTTGTTCTAGATTTTCACCTTAAATGGCGTGCCAGATTTGGATCCACCTTTCCGCCCCGAAAAAGGGGCCATACAATTGGACCCCAGGGAACGTCATGTAACCATATGACGCAGTCTTACATTTACCCCTCCCTCAACATCCTACCAATAACGAGCCGTATTTTTTAATACTATAACACTTTAGCATTCCGAATTTTCTTCCTAAGATACTTCATGTACTTGTATCATACCGGAGGTTTTGAATTATGGATATTCCCACCTGCAAAGAGTCACATTCTTTAACGTTAATTTCATTCTACAAAATCTCTCTTATTTAACCTTATGGCCTATTAGGATACACCCCACCCCCTTTAAGGATGTAATATCTTTTAGACACCTTGACATGACTGACCTTTCTACCGTGGATTTAGGATAATATAATATATATATATATATATAGTATATATATATATATATATATATATATATATAGAGAGAGAGAGAGGAGAGGAGAGAGAGAGAGACGAGAGAGAGAGAGAGAGAGAGCTTTCATAGGAGAAGTATAACATCTTCCAAATTCAGATCTTAAATTCATATTATAATCTAATATATATATATTATA
>NC_087218.1:28765417-28775417 GCF_015104395.2 Macrobrachium nipponense | reverse complement strand
GGTGACTACGAAGCTTGTGAATTTGAAGCCAGTGAATTTAAAGAAGATGAATTCGAGATCGGTGAATTTGAAGAAAGTTAATTCAAAGCAAGTGAATTCGAAGCAAGTGGATTCAAAGAAGGTGAATTCGAGGCAGGTGAATTCAAAGCAAGACAAATCGAAGCTGGCGAATTCAAAGCAGGTGAATTCGAGCAGGCGAATTTAAAGCAAGTGAATTAAAAGCAGGCGAATTCGAGGCAGAGACGCAAGCGCAGCGATACACCGCCAACGTTCCAAATCCTTCGGTGAAATCTGTTTTCACGAAAACAAGAAAATCGAATGACAAACTATATAATATAATATATATAATATTATATTAATAATATATATGGTAAAATATGTTATAGTATAATATAATATATAATATTGTATTATATATATAATTATTACATAATAATATAATTAGTTATAGTAATATTTAAATAGTATAATCATTATAATTATATATATATCTATAGTAATCTATAAGTATATATATACAAATTATATTAATATGCCTAAATCTAGTGTATCTATATATGATTTTTGTATATATATATAATAGATAGTCTAATTATATTGATACCCTATCTAATACCTTATATATTATTTAGATAAAGTAATATCTACGAATCATATATATATAAATATATAGATAGCTATATTAGTATATAAATTAAAATATATGATATATAAGTAGATAAAGATAGTAATATATTTATTATCAAAATATTAAATATATATATCCTTATCTATTCTATCCCCCTAATCTATATATATAATATTATAATGTAATTATATAATATATTAATAATAGTATCTAATCTATATTATCATAATATCTACTATATATAATAAAGATATATTAAATATATATAGGGATAATTTTATAATAGATTATATAGTATAGATTTCTAATAGTAATATATATAATAATATAATTAATCTATAATATATCTATATACTTATCTTTGTTTATTCTAATAATATAATTATATATATTCGTATATATATATATCTATTACTACTAGTAATATCTTAACTATATAATTTTATATATAATGTATAAGATTACACACAACACGCAAACTGTTTTCAAAGGTTAAACGAAACGCCAACGTCTCCCTGTGAAACGCGATTCAAAGGAAAATTACGAGGTAAATATTCTCTTTAAACCCGTTTCACTCCTCAAGCACTGGGACCTATAAGGTCATTCAGCGCTGAAATGGAAATTGACAGTAAAAGGTTTGAAAGGTGTAACAGGAGGAAAACCTCGCAGTTGCACTATGAATCATGTGTTAGGAGAGGGTGGAAAGTAAGATAAAGAAAGAGTATATGAAAGGAGGTACAGTAAAAGGAACGAAAGTGGTTGCAGATAGGGGCCGAAGGCACGCTGCAAAGAACATTAAGTTAATGCCTACAGTTCAACGCATGAGGTCCACTGACGGATCTAATCCCCTAAGGATTCATGCCAACAGAGGGCGTTACTGAATTGCTTATTACTGAACAACTACATAAAATTGGAATGATTTACAAGTAAATATATAAAAACTATCCTCGGATTTCTAACAAATAATAAACCAAAAGGTAAGAATAAATACCAAAATACAAACTTCCAACTATAACAAAAAATAACAATAAAATAATTGCAAAAACACATTAATGAACTAAAATCCAGTTCTTCAATGATAAAGCCAGGCAAAAGCACGTCAAAGGTGAACTTTTAACGCAAGCAAACATGTCAATCTGAAAAAGAGAAAAAAAGCAACATATCTATTTAATGTTCATTAGTCCGGCTGGAAAACGGCCATTTTTGACATAATACCTCAATGTTTTGCTTGTTAAGCTTTTTTTTCTCACTTTATTCTCATCATTTGCGATGCAAGTAATCAATTTTTGCCGGATGTGCTGTTCCGCCCTTGAGCATTCCGAAAAATTCAAAATAACGACCGCAATGGCTGCCAGCCATGTTTGCTTCGTAACAAATTCACTTGGAAAAATTATTTTGGTGTCTAAATCTAAGTTTTCGGGTATAGAGAATCCAATGGCACAAAGCAAATAGCATACAATCAAATGTTATGTGCAATCTGCCATAAGGTATAGTACATTTATTTGTGCAAATTTTACATATTTATGGCAAAAATATGTATATGTACCTTTATCCGTCTAGCAGATGGATCTGTAAAATGGTTGAATTTTCTGTTTCTTACCTCTAAATATAATATGTTTATTTATATAAACCCCGGTTTATTTTCAGATACTTGTCAAGTGTAAAAGACGCTCGGTGTATTTCTGAGTTCTGCTATGTAGAAGATTGCAAATAAATCCAAGTAAACCTGCCAAGAAAGCAAGCCAGGAAGTGATCCCATATTGTCTGTCTATCATTAGAGCAAGATCGGCATACGGAGACCATTTACATTCAGAACTGTAGCATCTTTTACGAGAAGACCCTAATCTTGTATTATAGTATCACAAAGATTGTGTATCACATTATGTTACTCTATCAAACATTCCAAAGAGGCCAAGCACATCAGATGAAAATGAAGGTACAGCTATAGCTACCAAGCAGTTACTCCTGACTGCATTTTCACGGAACAATATTTTTCTTGTGGTCAAATATGCAACACACGCGCACACACACACGCACACAAAGAACCCAAAAATCCAAAGTGTTGGAGATCAGCTTCCATGTGTCGTGCAACTGAATATGAAAGGAAAGGTAACGTTTCATTATCAGTCAAGGACTTATGAGAAAATGTGATGAACGAAAACATAACTACACTGACAACGTCCGAATCCGTCTAGAAGATACAGTAAGCGCTTTTCATGCAGCAGAAACTAGATATCATGTAGAATGTAGGCAGAGATTTCCCACACAAAACAGGAGTTTACAAGGATGCAGTAATGCGAAGCATCTGGATGAACGAACAAAGGAACTGATGAAACCCGCAAAAAGGTCATTAAAAAGGTGGTTCGGAATCGGAAGCAAATATGGATATCAGTCTTACTGTAGAACAAGCATCTGGATTATGGTGGCAGCTCTAACCTAGGTCGTTCCGAGTTGCTTTATCAAATTTCTGCAAATGTCAATGACCTTGTAATCTTCTCAGCTACAGGAGTTTCACAAATAATGATGTTCCAGAACAATGCAGCAACCGCCACATTGAAGATGACCAAAAGTATGGATGAGGATGATGAAGAAGAAATATGGGTCTTCAAAAAGAGGCTAAAGCTATCATCAGGGACTAGTCCCAGTTACAGGACAAGACTTCTGCCTACAAGAAACAAATTTCAAAATCAGCAGCAAAAGAAACTGTCTAAAACTCTCGCCAAAGTTTACATTGGATTCCTCATACCCGAAAACCTAGGTTTAAACATGAACATGATCTTTCTAAGTGAATTTGCTCCGAAATACACATGGCCGACCGGCAATACAACCGCCATTTTGAATTTTTCGGAATGCTCAGGGGTGGGAACAACACATCCGGTGAAAATTGATGAATTGCACTTAAAATGATGAGAATCAGGCGAGAAGAAAATTTTAACAAACATTAAGGGGTTATGTCCAATTTATACTGGACTTTATTGCGTTCATGTGAAAGTTGGCCCATATAGTGATAGTGATACCTAACAGCAATGTATATATATATATATATATATATATTATATATATATATTATAATATATAGATATATATATATATATATATATATATATATATATATATATATATATATATATATATATATATATAATATATACTATATATATATATATATAATAGGTGTGTGTGTACTGGTAATCTTCTTAGGCACGAAGATATAGTAATTCAGTTGTATTCCACATAGGAAAATGAAAAAAGGTATATCTCAGAAAATGCCCAACAGTTTCGTCCTCCAATGGGACCTCTTCTTGGAGCGTTTATTAAGGAAAAACGCTCCAAGAAGAGGTCCATTGGAGGACGAAACTGTTGGGCATTTTCTGGAGATATACCTTTTTCATTTTCCTATGTGGAATACAACTGAAATATATGGTGTGTGTGTGTGTGTGTGTGTGTCTATACGTAAATATATATATACATAATTTAATATCTTTCTGGGGAAAAATTTGTTGAAGTCAGTCGGTAAGATTTTTAAAGGTTAAGTTGTCAATTTTTCCTCCTCAAAATGTGTTGGATTCCAGGTGCATTATTATGTTCCTTATAAGCTCCATCCTCAGGAATCTCTGCATGTCACCTGTCAATTATACGAGCTTTCTTGTTACCTTACTTTAATATTTCCATGAGTTTGCTGGTAAAGGGGAGTGCGCTGAAAGGCCTAGCCACCACTTCTGTGTTTCGCCTTTCCTTCGTGCCAGTATATATATATATATATATATATATATATATATATATATATATATATATATATATATATATATATTTATTTATTTATATACATATATATATATATATATATATATATATATATATATATATATATATATATACTTATGTGTCGATGGAGGTTGATTTTTACTTACATTCTTGCAACAGCAAGACTGTGTAGTTTATTGACAATCATAGAGAAAGAGGAAATCCGTATCATTTGTCTTATTTTTGGACTTTGGAAGAAATTCAATGTCTACCTTAATTAGTTATAATTACATAAAATCAGAAGAGTAATAGACGGGAGCTCTAAGCATTGACAAGGATCCTTGGCACCGTGTTTACGTTAACTGACAAAGCAATTTTGCCACAAGCACACAGAATGCACTCTGAGAGAACCTCTTAACAGATGCTTAGTATCCTATTAGGACACTTGTGGATTACGTTACATAAAAAGAGTAAAGTGCCACAATATTACAGATTATATCCCGAGGAAATATTCCCAAAGATGATTGATGAAGGGGGTGGCTTCGTGGGACACTAGAGTGACACAGCGTCACATACACCTATCTGCAATATAGAAACGCACACGATCACTTCGGGTTGTTACAGCAATGGGTAAAAGTTCACTTAGAGCGTTGAAGGCTGGGAGAGGAGTCATCCAAGATAAAATAGAATGAAACCATTTAGCACAAGTAACGTTAACTACAATTCGTTAAGGTCTTTCGAACCGCATACACACTTGTTACATTACAACTTTCAACGTATCGTAACATCGGTGCGTAGCAGTGTGGATGGGAAAGCATTGCACCGTTGCATGTCAAAATTACAAATATGCGCAACGGGCTCGATCCGCCATTTGTCGATCTTTGGCCGTCACATCAAAGGAAGGACACACAACTTGCATACCATCGTGCGGACGGGGAGTCTTGTCGTGGACGGCCACAGGTACAGAGGGACGTTTGTGATTGCCCATGATTGTGTTTGTTATTTTAGTGCATCCTAGTAAAGTTTTTGCACAGTCCACTCACACACTGCAATTTTAAGTCACCCACCATACTTGATCCATTGTACATCTCCCCTAATTGCAATGAGTTCAGAAACCCACCAAGCAGTTACTTTTTTTTTTCTTTTGCTGACTATATGTTCATGAATGAAAATATACTTGGCCGCGGCAAACAGCACATTTGAACTCACTGCTACAGTCGGAAAGAAACTGAATGACACTTGCACCACGGAACAATGATACAACAAACGGATACGCAACAAGTGGATACAATAAAACCTGTTGTACCGTATGTATCACTGGGTGATATGCAACGATGATACAATACGTGGAAATGCAACAAGTGTATTCGCGACTTAAGAGGATTGCAAAGGAGGATATGAGCTTCGGTAAATACAATTGGAGGTGTTGCCAAAATAACTTTCCGATACCACGCAGTACCTGAATTCCTGGGACAAGGAGTCTTCAATGTAGAGCCAGTTGGAAGTTTCGTCAATAGGGACATCTACAGTTTGGCACTAAGGCGGCACTAGTCCAATCAATAATAGACAAATATGATCTCTGTGGGTGGCCAGTGGGTTGGCCACTCGGCAAGGCGTCTGCTTCCGACAGAAGTCTGCCAAAATACTGCTTGTGCTTGAATTCTATCCTCCTCCTTGTATGCATTCCTGTTCCCTGGCTTTTAGTTTGGCTTGGTTTCGGTCCAGAGGAGGAACGTGAATGCCGTTACTCGAGTCTTCTGGCACTTCAGCTGTCCTCTGCCCTTGTTCCGTTTGCCGGATGGGGGGAGCATTTCGGCAGAAGGGTGAATTCAGCAGGGAGATGGGACAACTGAGAGGTCGTTAAGAGGGAGAGAGGTCAAGGATGGACAATAACCATAACGAATGGATAAGTGAAACTATAGTAGATTCACATCAACCGTTCATTTGATGTCTAAGCCAGTCCCTTACGACGCTCCTGATTGGCTGTTGATAAGCCAATGACAGGGCTGGATCCTCTCAGTCTCCCGAGAGAGTTCACATGGGTAGGATCTATGTTTCACCTCTCCTGAGGTATACATCTTTCAGGAGACGTGGAACATACATCCTGCCTATGTGAACTATCTCGAGAGAGAGAGTTTCCAGCCCTGTCATTGGCTTATTAACAGCCAATCAGGAGCGTCGTACGGGACTGGCCTAGACATCAAATGCACGGTTGAAATGAATCTACTATAGGAGGGACCCGTCGAGGCCTACTTGCTTCTGCGTGGGCTGCTGGATTCACCCGTGATATGTAGTATTTGTTGGGACAGTCAAGTATTGAAAACCTGAGGGCATCATAAGAGTATTCCTTATTCTAAATAAACACACACACACACACGCATTATATATATATATAATATATATATATATATATATATATATATATATATATATAAGAACAGCAGTGTTACAAAAGGAGAACTGGCATTGAACATTCTGGAGAGAAAAAATAAATTTACAAATTAACTTTAAAAATCTTACCGAATGATTTCAACAAATCTCTGCCTTTAAAAATATTAAATTATATTACTTTCATTCATAACAATGACTCTGCTTCCAGTTACGACACGCCGATTTTTTTGTGTATTTCGCAATATATTTTTTTTATACAAAACTAACTGACCGTGAACATCACTCAAAGTGTGATACACAATACATCAGTCATAAATTTCCTGTTGGGTTTAAAGGCACAAGTAATTTTGTTATGCTTTTCCAACAACGTTAGAATATCATTCTCTTTTGTGCAATACTCCCCATTAATTATCGTAACTATTCATTGTTTATTTACTAATGTAACTGAATTATATTAATCGACAAAAATTTCTCATTGTATCTTCTTGTTCTTGCTAAGCCTGGATAATGTTTGAGCACCTGAGCAGATTGTTTTTTTTTTTTTTTTTTTTTTTTTTTGGTAATATAGTCTTACATTTCAAATAAGACAATGAAATACGACAACATTTTCAAAGTTTGTGCAGGATTGTATTTGGACTACGGCGATTATCATAAAAATAGGGAGTTCATTAGGAAGAAGTAAAAAGAGGTAAAGGGAAATATATGAAGAAAAGATCTAATTATTAAAAAAGAAAAAAAATCAATAAATCAACACATAGACAAACAGGCTTTGAAAAAATGCAAGGTTAAATAAAAAAATATAAAAAAAACATACACAGATCAAAGCAGGAATCACGTGATCAGTGTTTTATGAAGTTAAAAAAGAATGATTAATTTCACTGCATCTTAAAACAAGCTAAACACAAAAGGGTGGGGGGTGGGGGGAGGAATAGAATAAAACTTTATTCTGGAAACCTGGTATTCTGAAAAATAAAAAATGACGGATACATCAACGAAGCCAAATTCAATCTTATTATGTAGAATTCAAGAGTGATAAAATCCAGGAAATATCAGATTACATTAAGCAGTTTTATTTCAATACCTACAAAAAATATTATTTTATGAAAACAGGCATTCAATATATTCATCAACACTAAATCTAAGTATCCTCTACTTAGTTAAAGCCTGGTGGTTTACCATGTATATTCAATTTTAGATTCTCTCTCTCTCTCTCTCTCTCTCTCTCTCTCTCTCTCTCTCCCTCTCTCTCTCTCTCTCTCTCTCTCTCTCTCTCTTCACTGGTGGTTTCCCAATGCACATTTAATTTCTCTCTCTCTCTCTCTCTCTCTCTCTCTCTCTCTCCTCCCTCTCTCTCTCTCCATCTTCTCTCTCTATGTCTTCCACATTCTTCTTCTTCTTCTACTTCTCTCTTTCTTCTTCACCTCTCAGTCTTAAAATTTTTTTTGAGGTTATCACTGAATCTGAAAAAGGCTGAGGTGAACGTGTCTGGAATCTCGCAGACGGAGCTTTTTGACGGCAGGAGAAAAGTTTTCAACGAATCATGCTTAGCGAGCTTGTGAAAAGTTTTGTATGAAATCGCCTTTTTAATCGGAAGTTTAATTCTTTTGCTAATGTCATCAGTGAAAACACGTACGTTATAATATATATATATATATATATATACATATATATATATATATATATATATATGTGTGTGTGTGTGTGTGTGTGTGTGTGTGTGTGTGTGTGTGTGTGAGTGTGTGTGTGTATCCATGAATTCACGAAACGCGAAGAAAGGACGCCAAAGGATTAAGTGAGCATCACACTTTCATAAAATATGCTAAATCTCGACATGTCTGACTTCTCTAATAGTAAATAATCATCATTAATAAGATATTGTGAGCGAAAAAATATTTGTACCTAATAAATAAATACATATATTTAAAGAAAAACGGAGGGTTCTTGATATACTTAAACTTCCTGGAGGGCGGATCTGTTTTCTTCACTCCAGATCGGATCCAGCTTGGAATGGTCCCAGAGAAACAGGATCTGAACCAACCGGTCTTCTGGACCAATGACCGGCCTTCCCTCAAGATCTGAAGAGAACATTTCCATAACCTAATTATCCTTCTAACTCTAACATAAATTTCTCCTGGAACTCCAGTTGATCCAAATCATGTTTCCATGGGACCATTCCAGCCTTTTATGCCCAATGCCTCTCATGAGCAATTCAATCAAGATTGACCCCGACCAATAGTGACTTCGTTGAGATCTATTCCACTACTTTCAACAGACTGAAACTTAACTACAAGTATGTATACATATGTATGAGCTAGAATTCTCTCTTACATTTCCCTTCAACCGCCCTTTCTCTCTCTATCTGCTGGGGATAGCCTCGACGAGGTAATTTCTACTTCTTGAGAAATAAAATCTAACTAATATTACATATACATATGTATTAGCTAGATAGAATTCCCCCCACCTCTCTCTCTCTCTCTCTCTCTCTCTCTCTCTCTCTCTCTCTCTCTCTCTCTCTCCTTAATCAAGTGCGCTCCGTGAGCGGAACTTATTTTTGGCCCGTGGAAACCTTTGGTCTTAATAGGATGAACTGGATTTAGAATTAGAGCTTCGACAGTTTTCGTCTCTGTTTAGTGAGGCACTGAAGTCCGAGCAACCCGTCTGATGGACGGACAGTTGACGGGCTGCCTTAATTGCTTCCATTACAGAAGGATTCGCTTAACTGGGGTTTTGTGCAATTGCAAAGACAGACGAACTTTCGCAGCAGCCTCACGGAATAGTCTTGCGGACGTGTTTTTATTTTATTTTCTTAAATCAGCGAAGCCGTTAAGTTGTTCGCATCGATAGGGGGACTGATTTTGTGGCTGGTTAATTTATCTTTTTTCTATCATTGCTGATCTTTTTTCCGGATTTCGTTGTGATACATTATATACAATTTCAAAAGATGAACCCTATTCATACGAAACAAGGCTCCCACAGAGGCCACTGACTTTAAATTCAAGCTCCAAAGAATATGGTGTTCATCCGAACGAAATAACAGAATGTAATACGACATACAAGAAAGAGGAGATAAGTCATTAAGAAAGGTAACAAACTTAGCAAAACTTCATTAAATACATAAAAATGTATGCAAAATATCAAGAGAAGTGTTTTAGGGTAGTTATGCATTGCATCTTTGTTTGAACTTTTGAGGTTCCCATTTCTGAAAATCCTGGTGTGAGGAATAACTGTGTGTGTGTG
>NC_087218.1:28745417-28755417 GCF_015104395.2 Macrobrachium nipponense | reverse complement strand
GCAGATGATCGTTTATATATTTAGTGGTCTTCAGCCGCTGAAACCCCCAAGAGAGAGAGAGAGAGAGATTAGGAAGGAGTCACTCACCTCCTCCCCCAAACACATCCAGCCACCTCTCACAAGAACCACATCGTCAGAGTAAAAAAAAAAAAAAAAAAAAAAAAACACGCACATACACATACACACACACCATAGATGCACACAAAAACAGGGAAATCTTGAGGGGTTGGGTGGTTTATCGCATGGGCCAAACGTTTCTACATTTTAAATTAAGGAGCAAATATTTCTGAGCAAATTTTTTCTTTAAGTAGCAATTTTTTTAAGACACCATTTTTTTTTTCTTTAAGGAAGAGATTTTATTATTCCTCCTTTTCTTCTTCAAGTTAAGGAGCACATAATACGGAGCCAATTTTTTCTTTAAGGAACGTTTTTTGTCTATATGGAACATTTTTTTCTTTAAGAGCAAATTTTAATCTTCTTCATTTATGGAGCAAATCTTTTGAAATAAATTTTTTAATTAGCATTTTTTCCCGTTAAGAAGCCAATTTTTTTTTTCTTTAAGGATCAAAATTTTTCTTTAAGGACAAATTGTTTCTTCTATAGGGTGCAATTTTGTTTTCTATAAGGAATAAATTTTTCCCAACAGGAAATTTTTTGGAACAATTATTTTGAAGGAGTAATATATCTTATTCAAGAAAATTTTTTTCTTTTTAAGGAGCAAATTTTTGAGAGCAATTTCCTTCTTTGAGGAGCAATTGTTCTTTAGGGAGAAAACTTTCTTCTTCAAAGGAGCTAATTTCTCCTGCTTTAAGAAGCACTTTTTCTTCTTTAAAAATTTTTTTTTCTTTAGGGATAAAATTGATTCTTCTTTAAGGAGCAATTTTTTTTAGTAGCAAATTATTTTTAACGACCAAGTTTTTCTTCTTGAAAGGATCAATTTTTGTTTTCTCAGATCGGCTGAATGACGGGGAAACCCACTTTTATAAAATCAATCATCAAGGAAGGAGGCAAATTTTCACCTTAAGGCACCAAGGATTTTTTTTTTTCAGTTACTAAGACGGTGGAGACAAACACCCTATGAATTTAAGGCGTGTGAACTTTGATCTTATGCGCATAAGAAGAGATATTATAACTTTATTCATGAAGTAAGGTAGGTAGAACTTTTACAGTATTTTACTTATTCAAGAAGAATACATCCACCAGTTTATCTACAACTTAAAGGACAGCAGGAAACCTTCCAATTAAGCAGCGATGCCGTAAGAAATTTATTTTTATTTATCTAAGCGGAAAAAAATTAGGCTATGAAGTCGTAGGAAATTCATCACTATTTATCTAAGAAAAAACCTGAAATTTATTCACGAAGTGGGGTAGGACTTTCATTTTACTTTATTTACCTAAAAAGTGGAAATCTCCCAATTTATTCATGAAGCGGACTGAAAACTCTTCTCTTATTCACGAAACGAGAGAGGTATTTCTAGCCTTTTTTTAGAGTCAATAATAAAAAAAAGCTACCCACTAATTCATTCATAACTTCAAAATGGTAGACTCCACTTTCTCAATGGTGAGGGTGTTGTTATTACTTCATCTTATTCTCCCAAGGAGAAAGGATATCATTGTATCGTAATATCATGTCTCTGTTTTGATCACTTGTTTTCCCTTTGAGTCCAAAGCCTGAATAAGTATTTGGTTAATTTATTACAAGAAAATTTAAAGGTAAGATACGGATATGAGATAACTCATACCATCAATTTATACAACAGAAAATATATTTGTAAAGAAATCTACTCTAACAGAGGAGGTAAAATACAGATATAAAATTACTATCACAATATACGACAAAATATATCTTCATAAAGAATAGGAATACATAACACAAATAATAAAGTTCAAAGAAATGTAAATAAAAGCCTTTTAACTGTGTGCTAAAAGTATATATAATGAGTCTGTAATCAATGACAAACTTGAGTCGAGTTAATTAACTTGGGCGTTGTCACCTATGTAACACCACTCCCATTTCACCCATTCACCCAGACGTCGATCATATGTTTAAGGATTGAATGCTACGGACATCCTTCAATACGGAGAAAGGAAATACGTTCCGACAGATATAATAACGGCCCAATTTTCTCCGGTTTTCACAAACTGTCTTGACACCTTTCAAATGAAGGAACTTGGATACGTCTCTTCCAATTCATCTTGCTAATAACACTTTAAATTCTTTTCTTTGTATTTCACGAAATAACGTCCTGACCTGTCGGAAGATTTTTCCTGAATTGTAGGGAGATTCTTTTTCTAACTTGTAGGGAGAATTATTCCGACTTGAAGGGGTATTTTTTTCTGAATTACAGAGAAAATTTTTCTGACTTGTAGGGAGAAGTTTGTCTGACTTGTAGGGAGATTTTTTCTTTTTTTTTTTTTTTACTCGTAGGGAGAATATTTCCTGACTTGTAGAGAGAATTTTTCTTGACTTGTATGGAGACTTTTTCCTGACTTGTAAGGAGAATCTCCCAAAACTTGTAGGGAGAATTTTTCGTGACTTGTAGGAAAAATTTTCCCTGACTTGTAGGGAGAATTTTTCATGGCTTGTAGAGAGAATTTTTCAAGACTTGTAGGGAAAAACTTTCCTGACTTCTAAGGAGAATCTTCCCTAGCTTGTAGGGAGAATTAGTCCTGACTTGTAGGGAGATTTTTTCATGACTTCGAGGGGAGAATTTTTCTCAAATTAAAAAAAAAATTAAGACCCAAAAGAAAATACATGGAAGGCTAACTTCCATTTAAATACGTCCACGAACTACATATCTCCGATATTGGGTATCTTCCACTTTCATTTATTAATTTCTCGTCCAGAAGAACGCCAGCAACTCTAACTTCCATTTGAATACGTGACCAGATTATATTTTCCCAGAAGGAGGAATCTTTCATTTTTATTTATTTTTCTTCAAGAAAAACTTGTCATTTTGGCAAGAGTAAATCAAAGCTAACTTCCATTCAAATGCCTGCTCAGATTAAATTTCCACAGAAAAAGATATCTTTCACTTTTATTTACTTATTTCTCGTCAAGAACTCCCAGCCCCCATAACTTCCATTTAAATACGCGGCCAGATTATTTTTCCGCAGAAATGGGAATCTTTTATCCTCATTTACTTATTTCTCGTCAAGAGGAGCGAGTAATTTTTTAACTGAAATAAACGAAGGCTAATTTCCATTAAATGCATGCCAGATCGCAATCGCCGAAAAATAGGACCCTTTCATTCTCATTTATTTATTTCTCGTCAAGAAGAACGACCAATACCCCTTCAGGAAAAAGCTCGACTCGCATCGAAGTCTTCTGTCCCGTGGGAGTCGAAGTGACGAGACCAACCACAGGCTTTTGCCCTGGTATAAATATGCCATCGGCAGATGCATGTACAACACAGGCTTCGCTTGTCTCCAGCGCAGATACAAAGAACTGCAGGAAAAAAGAAAAAAAAGTCAAAAGCGATAGGGACTGTTGTTGCAGCTCCAACCCATAAATGCTGTGTTCAATTCTCGCCTCGTCGACACGGCGGAATAAAAAGAATAAAAAAAAAACACAAATAAAAAAAATAACATTGATATCTGGTTGATTGCCCCTCAATGATTTAGTGGGGATGTGATGCTGTGAAATAAAACACTGGGAAAAAAGGGGGAGGGGGTGAGATAGATTAAAGCTATTGACGATCTAAGTAGCGATTTCTTATACTTTAGCTAGTCGGCAGGTCGCCTGACATAAATGCTTACCGTGAGAAGTATGAATAAATCACCGCTTTAATTCAGAAATACAAGTCTCTCTCTCTCTCTCTCTCTCTCTCTCTCTCTCTCTCTCTCTCTCTCTCTCTCTCTACCATCTGTCACTTTTTTCTTGCATATTCATTTTCCTACGCTCCTATCTGTTACTGTTTCTGTGTATATGTGCGTGTGTTTACCAACTTTCACCTTTTTTCTTACATATTTATTTTGTTACGATCCTGTATGCCACTGTTTCTAGCTATGTCATTCCATTTAGTCTCTCTCTCTCTCTCTCCTCTCTCTCTCTCTCTCTCTCTCTCTCTCTCTCACTATTCAATAAAATATTTTAAAATTTGGTTGCAGTTATTTCCATAATGCGATCACGACTCTTGGAAGTGGTTTCATATTTCTGTAAAGACGACATCAGCTTGAACGCCGCAGTCAACATTACCAGCAAACAGATCGTCATAATCAAGAAGACTGGAGATCGAGTCCACAATCTGAGACTAATCTACGTAACATTTAGTCCCAGGGACCAATTCCTGTTCATGAATTTTCGCTACAGACTGTTCTCACAGCCTTGCTCTCTTTTTCGATCACATAGGCAATAGCCTCTTCTTCCTCTTCTTTTCAGAGTTAGGCAGTCTGCTACTTTTCTCCTTCATCTGTTCTTTCATATAAAGACAATCAATCTCTCCCGTCCGTTGTTTCGTTAACATCATTTGCGTATCAATACTGTTATTTTCGAGTTCTGGATCACCCCTGTCCCCTGTTTACGTTTCACAGTCGGCCTTAAATAAATAGATTATATAATTAAATAAATGAAATACATGAATTATATGAATAAATTATATAAACAAATAAAATAAATTAACCATTTAATTACATCAATATATTAAATAAATCAATCAATCAAATAAATTGATATATCAAACAAAAAATAAATCAAATAAATAAACAAAATAATTAAACAAATAAAAAAATAAATCTAATACATAAATACATCATCTAAGTAAATCAATAAAACAGATAAAATAAATAAAATACATATATAAAATTAATAAATCAAATGTAAAACATAATAAATAAATGAATCAATAAATGAAATAAAATTAAATAAAAAATAATCACTAGCCTTAAAAATCTCTAGTTTGTACGGTAACAGGTCACAACGACGCCCGGGTTAGACTAAGCATCGCCGGCATAAAAAAATATGGAAGCGCCCAGAGGGAGCGGAGACATCATGACGCCAGACAACAATTAATCTTTGAGGTCTGACCTTTGCCCAATTATTCCGCCGAATATCGCTCTGACGCCACGGCGGTTAATAAAACACGTGTAATAAAACACCTAGAAATGCAGGTGTGCTTATTCTGGAATCCAAGTCTCATTCCAGAAAATGCCGGTGCGGTTTGGCGGAGCTGCAATTTATCCCGGGATATACAATTCCCGACTTGGGCATCGTTCCTCCCAGATGCTTCCTCCTTCGTTCATTGATCACGCAATTTATTCTCTATTAAAAAAGATGGAAATTGCAATGCGATGCAGAAAAATAAATTAAAAAACACATTTATGCAAAGCATAAGGCTAAATTTTATATTTCAATCTTCATAAAAAAAATATGATGAGATATGCAATGAGAATATGAAATACCGGAAAATTAAAAAAAAACACATTAATGTAAAACAAAATGCAAAATGCAGTCCAATTAATTAGGGCATTTTCTAAGCCTTAATCATATATCCCAGGATATACAATTCCAGACTTGGGCATCGCTGAATCGAGGTATAGGTAAATTCTTCGCAGCTGCTTTCTTTCTCTTCGTGCGAGGATTTCACATTCAGTTCTTATAAAACACATTTATGTTATGCAGTCTCCTTAATTAGGACTTATTTTGGTTGTGTATAAAAATAATGGGCTGTGGTATGTGATGAAAAGGAGGAAAATAAAATAAGAAAAAACACGTTTATGTAAATCGACAGGCTGAATGTAGTCTATTTAATTAAAACTTATTCTGATTATTTATAAAAAAAATAGAATGAAAATTAAAATAAAATGCAGGAAAATTAATTAAAAAAACACATTTATGTGAAGCAGAAAGCTAAAGCAGTCTCCTCAATTAGAACATATTAGTTTGATTCTTAATAAAAAAAAATGGACAAAAATTGTAATGAAATGCAAGAAAATTAATAAGAAAATAAACATTTATTAAACAAAAAGGCTTAATGCAATCTATACTCGGTTTTTTCCATCTGTCCACCCGCCTGTTGTGTTTGCGTATGGTAACACTGCGTCCCGGGCTTTAGATAGTTACATTCAGCTTACATTCAACAATTATAATAATATCGTATTTCGAATATTAACGGTGTCATTCGCATATAGTAAATTATTAAAACACTTTTCAGTTGCAAATGTACGCCCAGATATCCTTTTATTTACCTAAAATTTACACATAGTGTAACTATTTGAAGCCCGGGACGCAGTGTTACCATGCGCAAACACCACAGGCGGATGGACAGATGGAAAAAAACAGAGTATAGTTAATTAGGACGTATTATGATTCTCAAATATATACCAGGGTGGGTAATTCAAGGTTTGGCATCACTGATTATCGAGTCTTCAATAAAAAGTAGGATAAAAATTGCAATGAAATGTAGGAAAAGTAATAATGATTGATTGACCGATTATGGCTACTAATCTGGCGTCACAAAATCTGGGAAAAATCAGAAAATCGTAGTTATATAAGACAAAAAGCTAAAAGCAGTCTACTTAATAATGACTTATTTTGATTCTTAATTTAAAATTATGAAAATTACATTGAAAAGGAGGAATATTAATGAGAAAATTCACATTAATGTAAACCAAAGGGCAAAATACAATCTACTTAGTTGTGACATTGTTATTTTTAATTAAAAAAAAGAAAATTACAACGAAATGCAAGATATTTGATAAAAAAACACATTTATGCAAAACAAAAGGAGAAATGCAGTCAACTTACAGCTTTTGATAATTCCTAAACAATAGGATAAAAAATGCGATGAAATGCAGGAAAATTTATATGAAAAACACATTTATGTAAAACAAGAGGTTGAATGCAGTTTACCTCATCTTGAATATTTTTAACAGTATGTGCTGCACAGACCGCCTATCGTTTTAAAAGCCTTTTTCATATGATTCTTAAAAAAATTTAATAAATGAAAAAATAAATAAATTTATTAATTAATAAATAAAAAAGGGGGGGGGGGGCCACCATGAAATTCGCTTGCCTGTTGTGCTTTACTAAGCTTCGGTTTCACAAGCTTCTGTGAAGTTTATCATGAATTACATTCACTTTTAGTTTCAATTCTCGCTATATTTGTTTTTTTTATGGACTTCGGTTTCACAAGAATCTGAAAACATCATTTGGGTTTAAGTCACTTAGTCCAGAGGTCAACCATATGTCTGTTATTATTTCAACCTCCTTATCTAAATCATAAATTTCATTTTCATGGTTTAATGACTTCCTTTTCATTCATTTCTACCCCAATTTCCTCTCTGTGATTCAGTCGCTTTCCATTTCATTCACTTTTAAGCTAAATTTCCTCTCTCTAATTCACTTGATCTCCGTTCCATTCATTTTTACCTAAATTTCCTTTCTATGATTCATCTGATAACCGTTTTTACTTATATTTCCTTTTTTGTGATTCGCTCAATTTCCGTTTCATTCATCTTTACTTAAATTTCGTTTTTATGATTCACTCGCTTTCCGTTTTATTCATTTTTATCTAAATTTCCTTTTCATAATTCGCTTGATTTTCGTTTCATTCATTTTTAGCAAATAATTTTGCTCAGAAATTTGTGGAGGAAGAGTGATGTTATCAATCCATATCACATTCAAAAGAAGATCCATAATTTATTTATGCTTTTCTGCTTCGACTCCGGCGAAATTAAGCTGAGGATACTACTACTGCTATAAGATGCTATTATTAGAGATGTGAAGTCAAGCTTTAGAAAATCCCAAAATGCTTAGCAGAAAAATGTTTACAGAATACAAAGTAATTAAGTGTGCTAACGACGAGAAAAACCAACTACTGAGATTAACTGATAAACAGAAAATAAAGAAAGATTAAATTGCGGTTGGGGTGCATAAAAAACAAATTCTATTTTATTCTCGCTCAAAAACAAGTCTTCTAAAAGCGGAGAACAGAAAAATACAACCACCTCTCTTTTACTGTTGTTCAGGAAAGCCTCGTTTTGAATAACGATACAAGAATTTCCGACCTATTTTCTCGTTTGTGATCTTAAGTTCATCAGCTCAAACTTTGGCGCTTAATTAAAGGATTTGAATTCTCCTTTAGTAAGATAATAGAAGATTGTAACTTTTGGGAGGAAGACGACGTAGCTTCGATTCAATTGTTCTAAAATTAAATATTTGCAAATTTCACGTCTCCCTACAGCGACGGGCTTCTAAGTTTCTTACATTCGCTTTCGTGAAACACTGGTCCTTTATTTTTTTCGTTCCAGTGAAGCATTTACCCGCTTCGTTTCGCTCCCCTAATCAGCAACACTAACGAATTGCATATATTCGTCTACCTGAACGACTTACACAACTGGTTACGTTAATTCGCGTAAAGGCTTTGAAGAATTTGTCAGCGCCTTTAAAGAAAGATCATTTTAATAAATGGTTTCTGGAGTTTAAAGAAAGGCGGCAACATGGGTTGGCAACATTTTAAGCCAAGCTAATTCCCACCTGAACTACAAGATCACTTGATATCTACATTTCTAGAGGTAAGGAGAGAGAGAGAGAGAGAGAGAGAGAGAGAGAGAGAGAGAGACTCTACGCTTTCCAGTGAAATTACCGAATTATAGGCAGTTCCATACAAGATAACCTACTTATCTTCTTTTTATCATCTCCAGAGGGTATGCGGGGAAAGGCAAATAGCAGCATAATAAGATAAAAGATCTACTTCAGGAGAGTGTCTTCTCCTATACTTTTAACAATGAAAGAAGATCGCCGTTAGGGGAAACTAGAAGAAGGAGAGGAGGAGGCAAGTGAAAGATGAGAAGGAAATTGGTGTTGGGGTTTGTTGAGATGGAGAGTTTTCAACAAGAGAGAGAGAGAGAGAGAGAGAGAGAGAGAGAGAGAGAGAGAGAGAGAGAAGGATGTGGGGGGATGCTTTAAGGATTGGATATGGAGGACCGGAAATGTTTAAGACGCTACGTATGACTGATAACCTATCAGCCGATTAGGATCGCGTGAAAATACTAAATGACGTAGCAGAACAACAGGGCAACTTAAGAATTACGTTTCGGTAGATTTACGATATAATATCTTCGCGAAAATGACTAATATAAGTGGAAAAAACCGTAAGGTGATATAATAGGCTGATGCAGACGGTATCGTTTTTAGGAATTGTTTAATCGTATTCATTCTTCATTTACAAATTAAAAATACCCGAGGTTAAATGACATAAAATAACAACATGGCAACTTACGTAACCGTAAGTTTATGCAATAATTTTTAACTCCAAAAACATTCCCGCAGTTCAAACGAACTATCTACGGATTCCTCAGAGCTTAAAATATTCGCCAGTTTCCATATGATATATAATCGGAAAATATTGACTTCGGGCGCCACTTTTTAGTAGGACATACTTATCAGAATCTGAACCCAATTAACAAAATT
The DNA here is from genome assembly GCF_015104395.2 of Macrobrachium nipponense. Classification (NCBI taxonomy): domain Eukaryota; kingdom Metazoa; phylum Arthropoda; class Malacostraca; order Decapoda; family Palaemonidae; genus Macrobrachium; species Macrobrachium nipponense. The sequence goes on along the minus strand of NC_087218.1, from coordinate 28,746,005 downwards.
ATATGTCAATGAAATTCAGTTTAGCTTTAAAGGTTTTAACTGAAGCACAACTTATCGTTTCCCGCAATCGCTGATTTCAAACAAGAATCACGCTCAGTGAGCGAGCAAGGTGCTCTAAATATGAATAAACAGCAGCAAAACTAAAGAGAGAGAGAGAGAGAGAGAGAGAGAGAGAGAGAGAGAGAGAGAGAGAGAGAGAGAGAGAATTTTCAATCTGAGTATTTGGTAAACACAAACAAAATCTCTAAAACCTCCAGAACGAGCATGCTCTCTCTCTCTCTCTCTCTCTCTCTCTCTCTCTCTCTCTCTCTCTCTCTCTCTCTCTGTCTCTTCCAAAAGGCCTCACTCCCTCTCATCTCACTTCCGTCCCCCTCTTCTCTCTCTCAGCGAGATTCACAAAGATTTATTCTGGGTTTCAGAATCTTATTTTTTCCCCCACTCAAGTTCTGGGAGAGAGAGATAGCATCCAGCATTTTCCTGGAAAAATTTACGAGTTTAACGTTTGGTTGCTTGAAAGAGAGATAAATATTTAGCTATTTTTTCCTTTTGCATACGCTAATTTTCTAAATCCTCAAATATTTTCGATCG
>NC_087218.1:28732917-28740417 GCF_015104395.2 Macrobrachium nipponense | reverse complement strand
ATATATATATATATATATACTATATATATATATATATAATATATATATATATATTACTACATACATACATACTTCAATCAAGAAACGATCGAACCAACGATGTCCACCGGCAATACGAAAAAAAAAAAGAAAAAAAATAGGCTCCTGGTTTGATAAAGAAGTGTTTCGATTCCGACGGCTTTCACTCGAAATAGAGGCAAGAGGCAGAAAATCCGTTGTTCTGGACGAGGCCAAAATTATCCCGAAATTATCCTGAGCAGAAAAACAAATAATTATTATTATTATAACAACACCGTGGAAAAAAAAACTAAAGCAGATTAGCCACATTCTCTGCGACACTCATTTTATTTATTCGCGAGTCGTGCTTTTTTTTTTTTTTTTTGTACTTTAATGAATGGAAAAATGTGTTTTGAAAAACGGCCACCTTTTCACATAATCATAGCTATACAACATTATGGTAATGGATAAAAGAGGTATTTTAACATGACTCTCTTATGAAACAATTTTAAAAACGATGTTGTCAGTCGTGCAAATATCACATTTCCAAACTTTTGTGGACAGGAAGTTTGCTTTGGCTTTTTTGTGCAATTTTTTCTTTGATAATTCATGAAATTATTTCATGTAAAAGAAATCTTCAGTAGATTATCTGACATTAGTTGTTTACGATAATTACTCGTGGATAATTACTCGTGGAATTATCTGATGAAATTTATCAATATATTTACAATCGAATGCATGGAGTGATTTGACGCCACATCATAGCGACGCATCAGAAGGTCTTTTGACGACAATTCAGCAATACCGTCAACAATTATGACGTCACCCCTCTGAAATACGTACATCTTTAGGTGATGTCATGTGCATGCCATGTGCATACCTTCAAATGATGCCTTTTGTACATCTTTAGATGATGTCATTTGTATACCTTGAGATCATGTCATGTGTATTCCTTCAGATGATGTTTTTTGTATATCGTTAGATGATGTCATGTAAATCAGTTCAAATGTTGTATACACCTTCAGATGATGTTATGTGTATCCTTCAGATAATGGCATGTGCATACATTCAGATCATGTCATTATGATGTCATGTATATACCTTCAGATGATGTCTTGTGTAATATACCTTTAGTTGATGTCATGTGTATACCTTCAGATGATGTCATGTGCATACATTTAGATAGTGTCATACGAAGTCATGTATATACCTTCGGATGATGTCTTGTGTACGTACCTTTAGCTGGTGTCATGTGTATGCCCTCAGATTATGTCATCCATACGTTCAAATGATGTCATGCATACCTTCAGATGATTGTCAAACGTATACCTTTAGATTATGTCATGCATACCTCCAGATAATGTCAAATGTATACCTTTATATTATGTCATGCATACCTCCTGATAATGTCAAATGTATACCTTTATATGACGTCATAGGTATAACCCCCGAAGATGACACGAAAGCAAGCTTTTTAGTCTTTATATTAAGTAACCACCACTAATGCTCGAACTGAAGTTATATTATTTAAATGCGAAATATTCCATTCCAAACAAAGAACCGATCACTCTGCGGCCGGATATTCAATAAATAGGAATCACTATTTAATCTATTTTCAATTGCATTGCAACCACATTTCACCGAGGCAACAATGGCGGCATAGAATAACAGGGGTTAAAAACTATCAAACAGTACAACAGCAATATTGTCAAACCACAACTGTCTCCGGAATTACGAATTGAAGGTGTAAACCTGGGCACATTTTATTTATTTTATAGGCAAAATATATCCTTGGTTCTGAGTATGTCTCATTTAAATGTTTGCCGGATATATATATATATATATATATATATATATATATATATATATATATATATATATGTGTGTGTGTGTGTGTGTGTATGTGTGTGTGTGTGTGTGTGTGTGTGCAAGCAAATACCACAGGAAAAATGATAGTCAGAAATCCAAGCGCTTTCGTCTTTACTAAGACATTGTCAAGGAGCTAATGAAATACAATTTGAGAGAAAGGTCACAGGTACACAACAAGATCAAGAATACCAGATGGTTAATTGTCAAAAGGGTAAAATTATTAAAAGATAATCCAGGATTATCGGATATCACAGTCACAAACCTAAACAGATTTACCCTAACTGAAATTACAAAGTATCTCTACAGTCCCAAAACCAAAAAACATGTAAAAACTGAATATATTAATTTTGTTGCTTATATTTATCTACAACTTTTTTCAGTATTCTTGATCTTGTTGTGTACCTGAGACCTTTCTCTCCAATTGTATTTCATTAGCTCCTTGACATGTCTTAGTAAAGACAAAAGCGCTTGGATTTCTGACTATCATTTTCCTGTGGCATTCACTTATTTATGAAGTCACGTTCATGTACTGTGATTTTTTAAGCATACTATATATATATATATATATATATATATAATATATATATAATATATATATATATTATATATATATATATATATAATAAATTATCTCAATAAAATGGAGCCCATAAAACACCAAAATATAGAGAGAGAAATACTATATTTCAGAGACTGCTGTCTCCCTCTTCAGGTAGATGAATGAGGAAAGTTACAGAAAAGGTGGGATTTATACCAAGAGGTCCATCCACAGGTACGCCAATTTAGGTCACTCCCGCTGATAATCTTCCTTTAATCTTCTTAAGCGTCGGTTGAATGAAAACCTCGTCGATGACATCTGTGTCCCATGCTCTCTTTGAGATATTCATTACTTTTCTCTCTTTAAGCAAGGCTGATTCCATCATTTGACTCTTGTAACGGCAGTCGCTGTTATAAATTATAGGTGACAAATTCCAGTTTACACTATGGTTCTGTTCATTTATATGGTTGACAATAGCCGAGTTCTGTTGTCCATACCTAACTGACCGTTTGTGCTGTATTAATCTCTGGGGAAGTGGTTTTCCTGTAAATTGGATGTTAATCAGGGATTTGGCTAAGGTATTTGGGTATTAATCTCTGGGGAAATGATTTTCCTGTAAATTGGACGCTAATCAGGGATTTGGCTAAGGTATTTGGGTAAGTGAATGCAAAAGGGTTAGATTTTCTGAGGGTCTGGGTCAAAGTCTTAATCCTGTCCAGGTGTGGAATTTTTATTTTATTGTTGGGTGTGTCTCTGGTCTTGTTTTGAGGTGGTCGGTAGAAAATTACATTTGCTTTGTGAATTGCTTTCTCAATTATACGGTCAGGATACCTTAAAGACGAAAGCTGCTTGCTAATTAGTTCAAATTCTTTTTCCAGGAAATCTGGAGAACAGATTCGTATGGCTCTTAAGAATAGGTTGCTGGCTACGCCTATCTTGATAGGAATGTCATGATAGCTGAAGTAGTGAATGTATGTAAGTGAGAACATTGGTTTTCTGTATATGGTAAATTTGTATTCTGTTGTGTCTCTGATTATTAAAACATCAAGAAAAGGAATTTTGTTGTCTGTTTCCCATTTTAAATTTGATACTGGGCACTAATGCTTTAATTTTGAAAAGAATTCATTAAAATTGCCCCATTTATCATCCCAAAATGTTAGAATATCATCAACATATCTCATCCATAGCATGGTTTGGGTTTTATTGCATTTATTACTGTAGTTTCAAAGTATTGCATGTACAGGGGAATCATTCTATAAGCAAAAATTCAGGTGTAGTATGGGTAGTCCTTTAAGTCCTGTTTTAGCCAATCTGTATATGGAATACTTTATAGCAGCAACTGCCGGTACAAGAGTCAAATGATGGAATCGGCCTTGATTAAAGAGAGAAAGGTAATGAATATTTCAAAGGGTGCATGGGACACAGATGTCATCGACAAGGTTTTCATTCAACCAATGCTTAAGAAGATTAAAGGAAGATTAACAGCGGGAGTGACCTTTATTGACGTACCTGTGGATGGACTTCTTGGTATAAATACCACCTTTTCTGTAACTTTTCTCATTCATCTACCTGAGGAGGGAGACAGCAGTCTCTGAAATATCGTATTTCTCTCTATATATTTTGGTGCTTTTATGGGCTCCTTTTATTTGATGGAATTCTGTTATAACAACATTTTTACCAGCCACACACACACACACACACACACACACACACACACACACCACACATATATATATATATATGTATATGAATTTTTATCACATCACCGTGATTCGTATACATACATCAAGCTATAAATGTCCTTTAATATCCACTTCGCTCTACTTCGTAATTAATATATTTTAATATATATTTACCGAAAGGGATTTTTTTAGTTGCTAATAATTTCGTCCTCTCGGTAATATCACTGAAGTCCTGATTACTCCTCTGTTCGCTGGATCGAATCCACGAGAGGACGAAACTATTGTCAACAAAAAGCAAATGCCCTTTCGGTTAACATATATGAAAATATAATAATTCCAAGGTACAGCGAATTGGATACTAAACGACATTTGTAACTTGATGTGTGCATGTGTGTGTGTGTGTATATATATATATATATATATATATATATATATATATATATATATATATATATATATATATATATATATATATATATATATATATCTATATATATATATATATATATAATATATATATATATATATATATATATATATATATATATATATATATATATATTTAATACTTCTAGGGCACAATTTTTCACGGATACAACATTCATTGAATAGAATGGCTTTCTCACTGTTAACCAGCTTTTTTGAAATTGCTTCATATTTTCTCATTATTTTCTTTACTTCATTGTTCAGGTTACTAATGGACACATAATGGGGTTCTTCCATTTACTCCGTATTTTTTACACGCGACAGCTGTTTCGTCAACTATACGTATTGACGTTTTCAAGCGTACTGATACAAATATGAGCCTACATGCGTTTTGTGACGTCATGAGGACGGAAAGGTAGTACAATTGCCAGATACCTAGTTTTAAGTATTTACAAAAGACTATAGTGAAACATAAAATAAGACAAATAAATAAATATGTTAACAACAGAAATTATATAAAAAAGTTGAAAGTAAGTTATTATATACACATTATACATAAATATATATTAATTACATATATGTTTAATTCACTGAAAGGAGCGCACACTGACTTTCAGTGAATTAAACATATATGTAATTAATATATATTTATGTATAATGTGTATATAATAACTTACTTTCAACTTTTTTATATAATTTCTGTTGTTAACATATTATTTATTTGTCCCTTATTTTATGTTTCACTATAGTCTTTTGTAAATACTTAAAACTAGGTATCTGGCAATTGTACTACCTTTCCGTCCTCATGGACGTCACAAAAACTCATGTAGGCCCTCATATTTGTATCAGTACGCTTGAAAACGTCAATACGTATAGGTTGACGAAACAGCTGTCGCGTGTAAAAATACTTTGTGTCCATTAGTAACCTGAACAATGAAGTAAAGAAAATAATGAGAAAATATGAAGCAATTTCAAAAAAGCTGGTTAACAGTGAGAAAGCCATTCTATTCAATGAATGTTATATATATATATATATATATATATATATATATATATATATATATATATATATATATATATATATATATATATATATAAACAATAAGTACATAAAATATGCATTAACAATAAATTATTATGCTTCTCTGAATTCAGATGAAAGGCCAAATTCAAATTAGCTGCCGAATAGGTCAATATGCAATCATGTCGAGTTTAAAACACTGTGAAAAAAAATAAATTCCTGATTTAAATTTTTAGCAGCTGAATCTTCGCACAGATTAAGATGGCTTTACAAACAAAGTTAATTTTACATGTACGCGAGACTTTACAGCTGGAAACAATGAAATTGTTACAATGATCTATTATCATAACTGTAAGCGTGCTTTTAGATATGCTTTCGCCATAAACATTCACGGTGACATGAAATTCACTTTATTTATGAAAGTCACATGCTCGAACGTTGAATGTTAAACCTAGTTTCTTCGTATAACAATAAGTTTTGATTACCCCTTTCACCAACATTTCCTCTTGTAACCGTTTTTGAATGAATCAAGTAATAATTTGTTTTTATCTAGTATACGTACCAGAGTAGATACCTGGAATACAAAAGTAAAGGATTATTAAAATCTACCGATCTCCAGCCATGCTATGTAGACTGCGCTGTGGGCATCATATTTTCTTGGTCGAAAACAAAGGGGGGAAAATTAAATAAACAAAACAACATACCGGCCCTCCCGGCCTCTCCCACACCCTTCACCTAAGTAAAAAAAAAGGATGACGAAGGTAAAATTAAGTATATCTTAGTTTAACCAGACCACTGAGCTGATTAACAGATCTCCTAGGGCTGGCCGGAAGGACTATATAGATATCTTTACGTAGCTAGGAACCAACTGGTTACCTAGTAACGGGACCTACAGCCTATTCTGGGATCCGAACAACATTACAAAGAATGGATTGGGGAATGAACTTCATACGTGTTTGATTGCAATAGGAAAAAATAAATAAAATAGAAATAGCAAAGAATAACAATACTGAAAGAATTGATGTGAGGTTTCGAATCCTGACATAAGAACATGGAGAACTAAAGCAAGGGAAATAGCTAAAACTACATTAAAGAATGGATATTTTTATATAAATAATCGAGAAAAGAAACAAAACTAAAACGAAAACAAAAACGAAGAATTAAGAACCATTTACAGGTCATTGTTTTCAGTAAAAAAAAAATTAAGATAAAATCACACACACATACCTAAAAAATACTTTTGGGGGGGGAAAAAAATACTGGTCAAAAATTAAAAGAAAAAATCAAGAAAAATTATTATATAGAAAAAAATTACGCCCTAACATAAGATAAGACAATTATAAGCGAAAAATGCGCTCAAAAGTTTAGAAAAAACAAGGCAATTACATCAAAGATAAAATTGCAATCAAAAATAAACAAAAAACAAGACAAATCCAGGAAAGGAAAATATAGGTACGCCGAAAATCACCAAAAACCAGACAATTTCAGAAAAGAAAAAACTACTCTTAAAAGTGACAATTACAGAAAAGAAAAACTACTCTTAAAAGTGACAATTATAGAAAAGAAAAAACTACTCTTAAAAGTAAAAAAAAAAAAAAAAAATAAGACAATTGTTGAAAAGAAAAAATACGCTCAAAAGTAAAAAAAAAAAAAGAAAAAAAAAAAGGCAATTATACAAAAGTAAAAATACGCTAAAAGTTAAAGGAATACGACAATAATACAAAAGAAAAGAAATGCGTTTATGAGAAAAAAACAAGACGATTAGAAAAATAAAAAAAGACTTAAAAGTTAATAATAATTTATATTATTTTCTTATTTTCTATAGAAAAGAAAAAATACACTCAAAATCAAGAAAAAACAATAAAGTTATAACAAAACGTACACAAATTCCTACTCTATGCATCTCACACACAACAAAGGAAGCACGATCATCATATTTCCATATGCAGACAACAGAAATACGAAAA
>NC_087218.1:28725417-28727917 GCF_015104395.2 Macrobrachium nipponense | reverse complement strand
TTTTCTGTAAATCCCGGCTAAGCTTTTCGTTTTTTATCAAACCCCTGCTGACCTTTTTCTGTAAACCCCTGCTAAGCTTTTTTTTTTATATATAAACCCGTAATTTCATAAACCTCGTGCTACTTGTTTTTAAACACCTTCCTTTAGGGGTACCCCAGGACTTCCCAATTGATTGATTGAGTTAGCAACTGATATTTCAAATCAACACTGGCGTCACAACAGGTAATATCTTCAACGGCCATGCACACTTATTCAGATGCCTTGAGACTCATGGAATAAGTAAAAAACCAATAAATAAGACAAGATTTAGTTCATTCGTCGTTTTCACCCATAACGTGAGTCTATTAAGTCTTAGCAAATGTTCCCATTAGTTTACCTATTGTACATTTAAGTTATAAAGGTTTTTTTTATATTATGCAAGGTTAGTCTTATCTACAGTACCCTTCCCTTTAGGCTTCGAAGCTAACTGTGCTCATGTATCCTGTTATATTCATATTTCTACATATAATCCATGAGATTATTTGAATTACTGTTTTTATAAGTGGAAGGCTAATAATTAGACCTATATATATATATATATATATATATATATATATATATATATATATATATATATATATATATATATACTACATCTATCTATCTATTATCTATCATATCTATCTATCTATCTATCTATATATACTATATATATATATATATATATATTTATATATATATATATATATATATATATATATGGGTGTGTGTGTGTAATTTGACCAAGACTGTTGTGCCCACTTACTTACATGCCATGAATGAAAAGGTAAAATAAAAGAAATAAAAAAAGTCGCACAAGCTAATACCCAGCCGCATACAGAACGCTCCTTTAGTGAATCATCAGACCAACAGTTCATCCTGGACAGTTACAGGGCCAGTTTTAATCTGCGACCTTGCTACGGCATGTCGGTTAAATTTACTTTCACCCAGAGACTAATGTATCTAGGTGGGAACTACGGAACTACGGTAATTAGAATCCACTGGAACCGTATAGGTACAAATGAAAGGCGGCGGCATCGGGTCATTATTCGTAGATATGATGGACGGGGCGGTTATTGCTCCCGTTAAAGATGTGACGATTGGAAATGAGAAAGCAATTGTGTTAGTATCTCTCTCTCTTCTCTCTCTCTCTCTCTCTCTCTCTGGTTGTCTGTTTCCCTCTATCTATGTGTGCGTCTCTCTCTCTCTCTCTCTCTCTCTCTCTCTGCCTGTCTGTCTGTTTCTCATTTGAGAATCCTTGTACTGGAGGAAACTTGGGGTGGGGGGACCAAAATTCCCGAGCGCACTGCAATTCACTTCAGAAGACTACTCCAAACAGTTAACATGAACTCTGGGACGTGAGAGTGTCATCTCATTCTGGGTCGAGGAAATGAAGCCGTGGCCTCCAAGAGCACGACGATTAATAACGCAGTGTGCTCTGTCATCGGATCATTTACGTTTTACGCAATTTAAACGTCCACAGAGCTATATTTGCACGGCAGCTTAAACGGGAGTACACGGCTTCTATAGGCCTATACTCTGTTTTTTTTTTCATCTGTCCATCAGCCTGTGGTGTTTGCATATGGTAACACTGCGTCCCGGGCTTTAGATAGTTACGCTAATTGTAAGTTTTAGGTAAATAAAAGGATATCTGGGTGCACATTTGTAACTGAAAAGTGTTTTAATAATTTACTGTATGCGAATTACACCGTTAATATTCGAAATAGGATATTATTATAATCGTTGAATGTAAGCTGAAAGTAACTATTTAAAGCCCGGGACGCAGTGTTACCATAGAAAAACACCACAGGCGGATGGACAAATGAAAAAGAAAACAGAGTATAGTAGTCATTTCTGTAGTAAGCATTCCAGGGAGAATGCATGGCAGATAAATAGGGAGTACAAGGGTGTTTTGTGAGAGGTCTAAGGACTGCCAAAAGAATGCAGAATTAAATGACTATGAGAAAGTTAACGGCAAAATGTTTAATGTAAGTATTGGAGCGAATGCAGAGTTAAAGGTAATGGCTTCTGTAGGCCTAGTAGTCCTGAATTTAAACGAGAATGAAAAAAACTTAACCGTTGGTAAAATTCTAGTTTTCATGCAAACACGGTGCGCGATAATCTGCTATTCACAAACACACATACATCCACACACACACACACACACACGCACGCACACACACATATTATATATATACATATATATATATATATATATATACTATGAATCAAGAAAATTTGGAACGTGATGAATATATAAATAAAGGTAGAGGCCACGAAGGAAAGTGAAACAATGGAGTGTGCTGCGAGATCTTTCGACTCGAGGTCCTTTACTTAGCAGACTGACATATAAGAAACATAAGTGTACAAGGAAGGGTCTTATAAATGACAGGTAGAGATTATAAAGGAAATAAGTAACTAGAATCCAAGAAGCCTGGAGAATTAGTAATCTTCCCTAACCGAACAAAACAGGGGTACAATT
>NC_087218.1:28697917-28720417 GCF_015104395.2 Macrobrachium nipponense | reverse complement strand
AGCATTTCACACAACTTTTCATAACAAACACATGATCGTAAAACTCCACCATTTCCATCGAAACCAAACTGCCTTTTTGACCTCTTGTAATCTCTCTCTCTCTCTCTCTCAGACGATAGTGTTTGCAGTGATTACTAACGTGTATGTGAATGTGAATGAATCTCTCTCTCTCTCTCTCTCTCTCTCTCTCTCTCTCTCTCTCTCTCTCTCTCTCTCTCTCATATATTATATATATATATATATATATATATATATATATATATATATATATATATATATATACATATATATATATATCTCATATATTATATATATATCTATATATATATATATATATATATATATATCTATATATATATATATATGTATATATATACATATATATATATATATATCTATATATATATATATATATATATATATATATATATAATATGTGTGTGTGTGTGTGTGTGTGTGTGTGTGTGTGTGTATATTAAAACAAGTCAGCACAACTTTCTAACTATATTACGAAACATAATACCGTACACACTAGTACTTACAGTAACAGTTATAAAAAGATACAAGACTAGCAAATCAGTGTCTGTGGGAAAAAATCTGCATTATTGTATATCATGACCTCACTAAAAAAAAAAAAAAATACATTTTAAACAGAATTGGGTCACCAACTTAAAAACCTCACAAATTCTTCATTCTCGTATATCATGACCTCAGAAAAAATGTAAAAAAATCTTTAACAGAATTGGGTTGCTAACTTTACGGATTTCGTCAAAAATGAAATTAAAACAAGTTATTGCTTTGCCTTGCCTTCCGGACGAGCGGTCGCCTGTGAAATGCTCAAGCTGATATTAATCTTGAAGTTTAAGATTGGACAACTTCAATTTTTCCCCTTCTAAGCGGAAGTTTTGTATTCAACGGAACGAGACAGCTCAATTTATCCTCGACGTGGACGATATCTCGCGACTTTCTAGATGGGAAAGTACGAGGAAAGGAGAGCAAACTCACTTGAATACTTTCCTTTTATTGCAGTTCATTTGCATGAAATATATTTTCCTCTATTCACTGAATAATCCCGTAAGAAAAAACTCATTTTCTACGGAGAGAAAATGAGAAAATGTGAATAAGAATCGAAAGATTTACCATTATTTATTATATACACATACATATATATACATACATACATATATGTATATATGCACCATTTTAACGCACAGAATAAAAAGTACATATAACTTCAAAAGCTTCCTTAATCGCCTTTACATCAGTTTAATGACACATTGAAACTAGAAATATTATTTTCACCTGAGCTGGAAATGCAGAAACATTTGGTGTTTGATGATAGTCGCTTGTATCTCCTCTCTTTCGATTTTTATATATAGATATATATAATATATATATATATATATATATATATATATATGTAAATATATGTATATATATATATATATATATATATATATATATATATATATATATATATATATATATATATATATATATATATGGTGTCCGGTCAATTCGTCGACGGCAATTCGTCGTTGCTCAATTCGTCGTTGCTCAATTGATCGTTGCTCAATTTGTCCCCAAGTCAATTCGTCGTTGGGCAAATCGTCGAGTTCAATTATTTATTTTCGCATTCTCGACACTCCTTTTATTTGTCTTACATATTGGACCCTTTTTGCTTCCTCAAAAAAGAAATTGTCTAATGACAATTTTATTTCAAAAGTACTTTTTAAAACTTTGCTCCTTAAAAAAAAGAATTGTCTAACGACAATTTTAGTTCAAAAGTACTTTTTAAAACTTTTCTCCTTAAAAAAAGAATTGTCTAACGACAATTTTAGTTTGAAAGTAATTTTTAGAAACTTTGCTTCTAATATTGTATCGTTTTTAGGAAAGGGGAAGTTACAATATAAATACACAAAAGTGTAGTGTTTATTTTCAGTCAAATTTATAGTACAAGATAATATATAATGGAAATAGTAGACAAGTTACAATAAAATTCTTAAAAATATTGGTTAAGCATTTAATTTCTAAAATTTAAGATTGTGTGCGATTGTTTTCAGAAAGGTAATTTTTTGGTTGGGATCATATCTCTCCATGACATTTTTTATACGCAAATTCGTGTCTATATTTTTTTCTTTTGCATTGGCTCATCTCCTTGGATAAATTTCTGCAGTTTGGAACTAGAAAACATATCCTCACATTTCAAAACATCTATGAGCTTCCAAATATTTGGATGCCTCATATTCACTGTGTCTTTTAGTGAGCTGTGGTAGGCTTCTAGATTATTTGTAGTTCTAGCAATCCTAGACATGCATCTATCCCAAACATTCCTTTCTCTGAAATTAAAATCTTGCAGGTAGCCATGTTGTTGGATGGGTGTATTCTTTAGAAGTAACTCTATCTAAGTAAAAACCTTGTGTTTCTAACTGTCCAAAACAGGAAAATAATAAATAAAACAGTTAAACAACCTAGCGTCTTTTAACTTGGGGACAAATTGCCCAACGACGAATTGACTTGGGGACAAATTGAGCAACGATGAATTGAGCGGGACGAATTGGGCAACGACAAATTCACCAGGGACGAATTGCCCTAGCACCATATATATATTATAATGGGATTATAATGAATTTCTGCCTGCTCGACAGATTTACTAACAGACCACTTCCACAGACTGTTTCTGCAAAATAAACAATAGTTTTAGATGATAAGATCTATGGACATAGTAAAAAAAAAAAAAAAAAAAAAAAAAAAAAGAAAAAAAAAAAAAAAAAAAGAAAGAAACTGTCGCCCGACGGTTACATTCCTATCTCTCCCTAATTCTATTAGTTGCTAGCAACGACGAGGCTCACCTTTCCTTCCCATACAGACCTTACAGCTCGTTCGGGTGGCCCCAGGTCCCTCAGTGTGAGGCACCTCTAATATCTACCAAAGAATTGCTAATGCATCTTACGGTATGTTTTGCATCTTCCAATCTTGGATGGTCTGGGATGCAGCTTAGATATTTGTCGAGCTTATTCTTAAACAAATCTACGATCACTCCTGATATATTCCTCAGATGAGCTGGCAACGCACTGAATAGACGCTGCATTATCAATGCTGGTACGTAGTGGATTAATGTCCTGTGTGCTTTCCTTAGTTTTCCTGGTATAGTTTTGAGCACTATTAATCGACCTCTGCTGGCTCTTTCTGATATTGTTAGTTCCATGATGTTTTCGGTAATACCTTCTATCTGTTTCCATGCCTGTATTATCATGTAGCGTTCTCTTCTCTTTTCTATACTACTATGAGATTCAGGGTCTCTGTAACACGGTTTTTTGGACTTTGCTCCTTGTCAAAGCATCGGATGTAGCTGAAAGTTGACATATGTATATTTTACAACCACACACAAATTTTGTCAGCATTATCAATAACCTAAACCCGATGGTTTTGATTTTTATAGAGTAAAAATGAACTAGCCGACGCCACGGCCAATGATAACGAGCCAAGAGTCGAAAAACATTCATTATGTAAGCAAGGTAAACAAACACCTCTTGACTAAATGTTGCCCCGCCCATCCACCAGACAGAAATGCCATCGGCTCTGAAACCCAAAGACTTTATGAATGGCGGAACGATACATAGATGTGGATGGGGTATCAGTGCTAGCGTAGTAATACTACTGTAGCAGTAGTGCCGCAACAGTATAGCAGTAATATACATGAATTAAACGTTTAGACCAACTGCTGGGATCCTTGAGGATCATTTAGTTTTTATAGCCAGAAGTTAAATTTTCTAATCCAACAATGCCCATGGTAGCCTTCAGTGTTATCCTGAATTATAACGAGGCGAAAGTGGGTGGAGCCTCATGAAGTCACCATTCTGACGATAATTATTGGTGAAGGTTTAAAGCCAATATACGGTACCGGCTATTTTTTTTCAGTAAATAGGTAGATAGCAAATAAATAAAATTGCTTGACATAGGATATAACAGTTATCAAATCAAGCTTGTCTACTATGTTTTTGGTAATTACCAACCTATTCCCTAACTAATCTTGTCAATCTGATTGTGACCTATAAAGTAGATTGTAATTTCTTTGAACTTATTTTGGGAATTAGACTAATAATCGAAGTGTTTTTGTATTTATTAAATTATTTTGTTGGTTTGTTCATTATGACAATTATCAGTGGGGAGGTTCCAGAGTTCATAAAGGTGTACTGCTTTGCTTGTATTTAAATTTGTATGTCATTGTTGCCAGAGGTTTAGCCTTCGTTACGTATAGCCAATCATCCATCGAGAAACAGGGAAGAAATGATGTCATAAGTTACGTAACGAGTGCGTTCGAAACCTTTTCTCTGAGTAAGTTGGCCCGTCTTCAAAAAAGGTCACTTTTACATTATAAGTACCAAATTTATTCAACCTACGTAGTGCAGAATACACTCAAAATTTATGTGTTGATATAATATGTATTCTGAATAAGCGTTATATTTATGAAATGCATAGATAAAAAGTTATTGCGAAAAAACCGTGTTACAGAGGCCCTGAATCTCATAGTATATAATTTTAAAAATTGTAGTCTTTCCCAGTAGCCAAGGTCCTTAACTTCTGTTCTAGCTGTAGAGGACCTTTGTACACTCTCTAGTTGTGCAATATCCTTTTGGTAGTGTGGGTAACATATCATATTGCAATATTCAAGTGGACTACGTATATACGTTGTATAAAGCATAATCATGTGTTCGGCTTTTCTTGTTTTGAAGTGCCGTAACAAGATTCCCATTTTTGCTTTGCATTTTGCCAATAGTATTGCTATTTGATCACACCAAGTTCTTTAACTGCTTCCTTATTTGTGATTGTCTCGTTATTAGGTCCCCTATATGCATATAGCATTCCTTCTTTTTCTCCATAATTTATTCATTCAAATTTATCAGAGTTAAATACCATCCATTTACCTCTGCCCAGTCATATATTTTGTTTAGGTCTCTTTGTAGCGCGTTCCTATCTTCATCACAAGTAATTTCTCTACTTACTCTTGTGTCATCGGCGAAACTACTCACTACCGAGTCCTTAACATTACTGTCTATGTCTGCAATCATAATAACAAGCAGCAATGCAGCTAACATTGTACCTTGTGGCACACCAGATATTACCTTAGCTATGTTGATCATCCACTTTTGGAAAAATGTAAAAATCGACAGAAAAAAAATTCTAACAAAGAGTTACATTTCTATCTCCCTGTGAATCCTATGGGAAAAAATAATCGACATGCAACATTTCTATAGCTTCCTGTAAAACAAAACTATTGAGGGCTACTTATCTGACCGTCCGCCCTTCTGTCCAGCCTCAGATCTTAAAAACTACTGAGGGTAGAAAACTGCAAATTGCTATGTTGACCATCCACCCTCCAATCATCAAACCTACCAAACTGCAGCCCTCTAGCCTCAGTGGTTATTATTTTATTCAAAGTTAAAATTAGCCCTAATCGTGCTTTTGGCACCGCTATAGGTGCCAACAACAAAGGGCAACACCGGCCCGTGACTGAGTTTCATGGGCGGTGGCTGGGAGTTTCATACAGCATTATACGCGGTACAGAAAACTTCCCCAGTGCATTTGTTAGTAGTTATTAATAATAATGATCAGCAGTGTATCAAATGCACAAACAAACGACCCGAAAAAAGCATTGGTAACAAACCAAGAGTTTCGAAACATTCTGACGTCAGTGTGAGAAGAAGGGATTGTCTTACGTTACGTCGGTATAACATAGGAGAAACTTACACCGAGTTTAAGGTAAAAAGAAAGGACAGAGAGAAAAACAAGGACGGACGGACGAAAAAAATTGGAGATGCAGAGAAGAGATACGTCCAACAACTTTCCCGAGAGGTTCTTTTAAGGGCGTCTACAAAATTAGAACAGACTCCCAAAACAGGAATAATATCTTACGCAGCAGAAGCTTGAAGCAAGTGAAAAAACAACAATACTTTTGCTTCTCTGAGAGAGAGAGAGAGAGAGAGAGAGAGAGAGAGAGAGAGAGAGAATGTTTTGTCAGCTGTCCGTCATTGTAAGAAATCGTTTTTGGGAAGAAGCCGCAGCCGGGTAAAAATCCACATATTCTGAAAAAGCATTTTTCGCGAATATTATTTTTCGGCAAAAAGCTAAAGAGCGAGACTGACTGACATACAGAAATAGAGCGCTTCAGCGTTTGCATTTTTCAAGCTAGAGATACTGTACGGAAAACACTTGAATTTGGCATCAACTGGACGAGACTATTTTCAGGGGAAAGAAAAGGATTACCCAGATTTTTAAAGTGCGAGTGCTATTATTAGCGAAGGTGAATCACAGTAATTAAATTTCTCTCAAGATATTTGGAAATTTTAACACTGCAATAACCAAGAATTTTAAATAATTATATTAACTAACTTATAATACTGCACGAATCCGTGCTTGCAATGCCTTATATTGCAGACTCGAAGACACAAATTCAGGATTTTAAATCTGCAGTCAATACTGTCGGTATTACGAGGTAATAATAATAATAATAATAATAATAATAATAATAATAATAATAATAATAATAATAATAATAATAATAATAATAATAATACATTTCAATGAAGTTTTGTTGGTATGCATTGGGTCGAAAACTATTTGTTAGTTTCACGTAATTCTCAAGATACAGACAGACAGAAAAAGAAAAACATCACTGTCTTGGTGGAGTTAAAAAGGACCGATTGTTTTTAAAAGTGGTCTGGCCTCACAACTGACAGGTTCATTGATGCTAACCAGAAGTTTCAGAGTGTTAATCATTATAACAATGTCCCACTGGCAGTCAAAAGCCGTAACAGTTGTTGGATTAATTAAAAACATTGAAGAACCCCGCTAATAAAACTATTAAGTTCAACGAAAGGAAAGTTCTTTTTCTAAAGCTTATCGTGACATCTATTTTTATTATATAAAATACCAAACACCAATGATTTAATTCACTTAGTAATTCTAGCCAATATTTTTATTTTAAACTTCAGTTAATTCGCGTATAAAATAATATTGGAAGTTAATAAAAAAAAACTGCAAACAATATTAAACGCCTCAAAACTCACGCATCAAATATGATATTAGAAGCAAAAAAAAAAAAAAAAAAAAAAACTCAACTACAAAAACAAATATAAAACGCCTAAATCCGTGCATTCAAATTATGAATAAGAAAACAAAAAAAAACTTCAAATTAAAATAATTAATTAAAAGCCTATAAACTCGCTCATCGAATATGGTATTAAAAGCAAACAAAGAAAAAAAGGGACTACAACCATTTCAACAATAACACGAAGGGTCTAGACGAATGCGATTTCCATTAGTACACAAGGACGAACACGGAACAAAAAAAGCAGTTGAATCCATTAAGGGCACAGTGGATGGAAAGTCCGTCGAGGGAGAGAGAAGAGAAGAGCAGCTTGGATAAAATGCTCCCAAGCGTAATGAAGTATCGTGGATGGATGAATGCCTCCATCCTCCAGCTATTCTGTGATTGCCAATTCATTAAGCGACGTCCTGATTTCTCCTCATTACGAGAAGATAAATAGATAGATAGGGAGACAGACCGATAGATAGATAGAACGACAGATAGATAGTAGGAAGTGGATTTCATTTTAAGTAATGGACCCTAAGTTGTGAATGGCTGCGTCCGCATTGGGAATAATTCTAGGTCATTTGTGGGGTTTGCAATTTAGGGTAACTAGTTCAACTCACTGCACAGTCTACTTGTAGAATTGATAACTAGATAAGTTCGTTATACCTTGGTACCGTCTAATTTTATAGCTAATTCCAGGTAGTTCATTAATCATTTGATAAGATCACAACCATGAAAAGTTACAAACTGGCTTGTTGAAAACTAACTAAACGCACAACTGTATTCATTCTCACTTGAACCTGTAAGTTTATCTTATTTATTAATTTAGTATGTAAAAGGGTCAAAAGTCTTCTACGTAAACAATGCAATCATTTCATGAACTATTCATAGTGAGGATGTTCATGCAACTCCAGAAAGCTATGTGAAAATTTAACTTTTAACAATAAGGGGTCTGTATCATCTAAACACTCATGGACACACACACACACACACACACACTATATATATATATATATATATATATATATATATATATATATATATATATATATATATATACATATATATATATATATATATATATATATATATATATATATATATATATATATATATATATTATTGTTAAGCCAACTTTGTGCTGGCGCGGGCTCTTGCTCCTGGAGCGGCCTGTATATATAGAGCATATATACATATATAAATGTGTGTGTATGTGTGTGTGTGTGCGTGAGCTTGTAGATGGTATAAACCCTTTACTGTTAAAACTTAAATTTTCACATAAGATGTCCCAAATAGCCTTCATGTACTTTTATAGTTTTCTGGATTTGAATAAACATTCTAACTATGAATAGCTTATGAAATGAATGCATTGTGTAAATGATTAGTGACACTTTTACATATGTTAATGAATCAGATTAGCTTGATGCTTCATTTGCTACTATTTTTGGGGGCCTGTAATTATGTCAACAAATATAGAAATTCAAATGGTTATGCTCTTCCCTTGGAATCTTTCCCTTCTCCGACCGTACCTTATAGAACTTTGTCATCATTTCATTAATTCTTTCACAGTGTACCGTATCATATGAACTTTAACCTAATCAACTTTTCTTATTTGACCTACTATAATATCTACGACAGTCACTTCCACAAGCATAATCAATTTTACATTAATCAGATTTGCATGTAACCTCTCTACGTATTTCACGTATTCAATGCATGCATATGTGCTTATATATTATAATATCTATTATATATACTATATTAAGTATACTATAATATATATATATTATATTATTATATTATATATATATATATATGTATACGATAAAATATATAGTTATAATGTAATATATATCTGCATGCACTGAACATGACGAGTAGAGGAATACGTCACGAACCACGTCGAGAGTGAATTTCTATCACCAGACATACACACCTCTCACTCCTCAGAATGGCCGAGACTCGAACCCGCGATCACCGAGGTGGGACACCAACACCATACCAACCACGCCACTGAGGCGCTGAGTAGAGGAGAGATACATGCAAATCATGTAAACTTGATTATGCTTGTGGAAGTGACTGTCGGAGATATTATAGTAGGTCAAATAAGAAAAGATGAATAGGTTAAAATTCGTATGATACGGTACACAGCGAAAGTATTAATGAATAGGTGACCAAGGTCGGTAAAATATGTTCGGAGAAGGGGAAGATTCCAAAAGGACATAAATATCTCAACTTCTATATTTGTTAACATCATAATTACAAGAAAAAAATGGCAGCAAATGAAAAATTATTATCATTATTAATATTATTCAGAAGATGAACCTTACTCCTATGGAACAAGCCCACAGGGTCTACTGACGTGAAACTGAATCTTCCAAAGGAGGTAAATGGAAATACAGAAAGAAGACACCAAATATAAAAAACAGAAAAAATCTACAATTAAATAAATGAATAAATAGAAAAAGTAAATAAATTATTAAAATAGAAGGCGAATTGCATTAGGGCAGTAATGCATTGCATCTCCGATTGAACTTCTGAAGTTCCAATTGCACATCCTGCAAAATCAGCCTAGGGGGAAATAATAACGACGGGGCAAATAATATAAGAGCAGGAACAATCCTGCAAACTTTTTATCTCGTTGTTTACAACAAAAGTTACCGGTGAAGAAGGTGGAGTTCTAGCAATCTGGAGAACCCCAGAAATACTTTCTCGTCCATCCACTTTGGAACGCAAAGAATTTCTGTCGAAAATTTATTGTTTTCTCAGCGTCAGTAACCCAGCTTCAGAACAACACGTCTTCAACACAAAGATGAACTTGCTTTTTGAACCAATACAATCGAGGGATTAATGAGAATGGTGTGACGTCACACGATGATTGCTCTCAAAGGTATGAATGTCATTAATAAAAAATTTACCACGTTTTGTAGCATTCATACTCACGAAAGGTGACTAGAAAAAGTCCTTGAAACTATGGAATCTAAAAATCACATGAAAAATAAGTTTAGAACGCCAATATAATAAGCTGAATTCTGTAAGTTATCAGAAAATCTGCGAATGATATAATAAAAGACGAAGTTTCAGACTTATTGCATGAATCATTTTGACAAATACCATTAAAAGAAGATCATTAGAAATCATTTCAATGCAGCAACACATCAATCTCACGGTAAACCATTTTGATAGTTTTAGAAACAATAAAAATCAGAAAAGATGAAATATAATATAAAATTAACTCTTAAATCAAATATAAAACCTCACATTTCTGTTTGAACTAAGTTTTCGCGCACTTACAAATAACCCATTGTAATTTTAGTACAATAAAAATGCAGTATTTAATAAAAACTAGAAAAAAATAAGAGATAAATATATTATATATATATTAATATATAATATATTATGTATGTATATATATATATATATATATATATATATATATATTATATATAAATATACATCTTCTTGTAGCTTCAATAAAAACTGCATTTATATTGTATTAAAAATATAATGGAATTTGTGAGTGCGCGAAAACTTAGCAACACACACACACACACACACACACACACACATATATATATATATATATATATATATATATATATATATATATATATATATATATATACATTGTGTGTGTGTATGTATGTGTAAGGATTGAGGTTAATTGTTATGCAAAAGGTTGGCAATTTCATTGCACCGAAAGCAGCAAAATTGCGCAAACATCGTTTTAATAATGCGATCTCGGGTGCACCGCAAACCGAGTTTGCTTCCCAGCATGACACTATCGACTCGACTCAAATACCATAATGTAATGCTACTGCGATTGAATCAGAAACCGTATGTGGGTGTGCGTGTGTATGTTGGGTGGGGGTAAGAGGGGGTCCGAAGGGTATTTTTAACACTCGGTGCATGAGTCGATATTTATTTTCCAGTGGTCATTTGCCTCGCCCGATTGCAATCCAATCACTTTATTTTTACCCGAATGAAAGAGTCTCTTTATCGCAATTTGGATTTTTTTGTTTGCAAGCTGCACAAACGTCATGCTGACGTCCTCTGATTTACATTTCACTGTGACTTGGACTTTATTTGAAGACGGGTTTTTTTTTGGCACATTATTTATTCATATGTTCTCGGTGAAAATATGCATATGATGATTCTGAAGGGGAACAGGCGATTTTTTATCACTTCGTGTGTTATTTAATTTGGATAGTGTAATGTTTGATTAGTATGGTGCTTCTTGTAAGATTTCAATGGATTTATATATGTATGTATATATATATATATATATATATATATATATATATATATATATATATATATATATATATATATTATATATATATATATATATATATATATATATATATATACATCATATATATATATTCCCATAAAAGAGAGAGAGAGAGAGAGAGAGAGAGAGAGAGAGAGAGAGAGAGAGAGAGAGAGAGAAGGAAGGGAACGAGCGAATTTTGTTCTGAGCACCCTTTTAAAACTCTGAACATCAGCTCTTCTCGGCGTGGAGAGGGCACAGACGTCACAACTTGAATTCGCATCTCATTCCGTGAAATTGGCATTAAAATAACATTCTGCACAACAGGGACTCTCGACATTTTTCCTTCTCTAAGAATTCGCTAAAAGGACTATAGTAAGAAGTTGTTTAAAAAAAAATTTAAAAAATTTCTAATATTAGGTTTAACTCCGAGTATTCCCTAAGAATTCGCAAAATTATTCTAAGAATTCGCTATGAAAACTAAGAATTTGTTCAAAAAACTAAGAATTCGATAAAACATTCTAAGATTTCATTCGCCAAGGAAACTTTAAGAATTTCCTTTAGTAAAAAAAAAACACTCTAGAAATGATCTAAAACAGCTCTAAGTATTCACTTGAAATAACTGAAAGAATTCGCTGAAAAATTTGAAAGAATTCATTAAGAAAACTCGTAAGAATGTGCTTTAAATATATATATATATATATATATATATATATATATATATATATATATATATATATATATATTACTACAAGGATACCATAATACATCAGTAGAAGGCCATAGTTTATTAAAAACGTTTCGCACACAATTCTTGGTGCATCATCAGTCTGTGAACAATAATAGTAAATACATTATAAAAAGGAATTCACAAAATTACAAGGCAATTAAAAATTAATGTTTTAAAAAGGATAACCGAAGTTAAAAGTTAAAAATTCTTTAAAACACTGTAAGAAGAGAGAGAGAACTAAGACACCAATCATCCAAAGCTAAAGACGAAGAAGGAATAGCAAAACCTGACTTCCCTCCAAAAAGTCAGTTATGCCAAATACTGAGGTGAAGCCGTGGTGTTATTGTTCAAAGAGGGAACTAGCTTTTTATTTTTTTTAATAACTAATGACTCCAGAGTAGTTAGATGATCTGGGTCCGTTGTATATCCAATAATAGAGCAGTGCAGTTTCAAGACCTCTATTTTGCATATAGCAGCATGATTTTTAATGTTAGAAAACTCTGGTTGTTTAATTCTCTGGCCTGTACGAAAACTGAAACCTATGTGGCTGCAATATCTCACTTGCAATAGCCTGCGAGTAGATCCGATGTAAGAGCCCGGACATCCAGGGCATGTGAATTTATATACAACATTATATCTCGTGAAGGACTGCAAGATACAAAATCTCTTGTATCTTCTCAGTTGGGTTAGACAAGGGGGCATGTAGTTTTTTTTTTTTTTTTATCATTCTGACGAGCAAAGATTAGACATGGAAAAATAAAGGATACTCCATGCGTTGACATGCCAATTTCCTTGAGATTAGCGAGGTTGATTACTTGATTTATTGTTACTAAAACTGGCGTCACAACATCTAAGTTACTGATGAAAGACTGGTAAAAGAAAAATCAACAATTGTAATTATCATTGTCCCATTTAAAAGTGCTCGGATTTGTTCATATTTGTGTCAATTCTCAAGTGACTAAATTGACCCATGAAAATTTATTTCAGACCATCTTAACAAAAATCTCTATTTCCCAGACGACCAAACGTAAACATTTTAGGCTTTGTTTAAAAAAAAAAAAAGTTATGACCACAACTACAGACTATTTCTAACCACAGCCCCTCTATAATACGACTTCCTACATCTACAAAAGAGACCTTTTATTGCCTTCACCATTTTAAATCTCCTCTGCCATAGCACGAAAAATATGTTCATTAAAAGAGTAGTTGTAACGCCATATAACTCGTAATTAATCCATCAATCTCCTTACAGAGTCTGGGGAGTGATTGTATGGATTCTGGGTAATTTAGGCCACTGCCTTCATTAATTCCACAAGGGAAGTAGAGTTCTTTTTATGGCTTGACTGCGCCTGCCTGTCTCTTTGGGTTATTATTATATTATTATTATTATTATTATTATTATTATTTCATGGGAGTAGACCCTCTTTCAAGAGAGAGAGAGAGAGAGAGAGAGAGAGAGAGAGAGAGAGAGAGAACAACTTGTAGTAGCAGTAATATATATATAATTCAATATGACTATACCGGATTTGACGATATCCTTTGGCACGTTGCTTGCCAGTTTTAGCAACATTGAGAAATCCTTGAAAAGGAAAATAGAGAAGACTATACAAAATTAATGGAGCTGATGCAGCAATCCTTTTTAAGAAGACTATTTTTTTTTTTTTTTTTTTTTGTGCTCTATCACAGTCCTCCAATTCGACTGGGTGCTATTTATAGTGTGGGGTTTCCGGGTTGCATCCTGCCTCCTTAGGAGTTCCATCACTTTTCTTACTATGTGTGCCGTTTCTAGATCACTCTTCTCTGCATGAGTCCTGGAGCTACTTCAGCCTCTAGGTTTTTCTAGATTCCTTTCAGGGATCTTGGGGGGGATCGTGCCTAGTGCTCCTATGATTATGGGTAAGATTTCCACTGGCATATCCCATATCCTTCTTATTTCTATTTTCAGATCTTGATACTTATCCATTTTTTTCCCTCTCTTTCTCTTCAACTCTGGTGTCCCATGGTATTGCGACATCAATGAGTGATACTTTCTCTTTTGACTTTGTCAATCAATGTCAAGTCTGGTCTGTTTGCACGTATCACCCTATCCGTTCTTATACCATAGTCCCAGAGGATCTTTGCCTGATCGTTTTCTATCACTCCTTCAGGTTGGTGCTCGTACCACTTATTACTGCAAGGTAGCTGATGTTTCTTGCACAGGCTCCAGTGGAGGGCTTTTGCCACTGAATCATGCCATCTTTTTGTACTGGTTCTGTGCAAGTGCCGGCATTCACTTGCTATGTGGTTTATGGTTTCATTTTTCATATTGCACTTCCTACATATGGGAGAGATGTTATTTCCGTCTATCGTACTTTGAACATATCTGGTTCTTAGGGCCTGATCTTGTGCCGCTGTTATCATTCCTTCAGTTTCCTTCTTGAGCTCTCCCCTCTGTAGCCATTGCCAATTGTCATCGCTGGCTAATTCTTTAGTCTGTCTCATGTATTGTCCGTGCATTGGTTTGTTGTGCCAGTCCTCTGTTCTTTCTGTCTTTTCTCCTGTCTCTGTATATTTCTGGGTCTTCGTCTACTTTTATTAGTCCTTCTTCCCATGCACTCTTAGCCACTCGTCTTCACTGGTTTTTCAGATATTGCCCCAGTGCTCTGTTTTTGGATGTTGACGCAGTCCTCTATACTTAGTAGTCCTCTCCCTCCTTCCTTTCGTGTTATGTATAGTCTGTCCCGTATTTGCTCTTGGGTGTAGTGCTTTGTGTATTGTCATTTGTTTCCTGGTTTTCTGATCAATGCTGCGGAGTTCTGCCTTCGTCCATTCCACTATTTCCCTGCGCTGTATCTGATTACTGGCACTGCCCATGTGTTTATGGCTTTTATCATATTCCGGCGTTGAGTTTTGACTTGAGTATCGCCTTGAGTCTCTGCATATATTCTTTCCTGATCGTGTCCTTCATCTCTTGGTGTTTTATATCTCCTCCTTCCATTATTCCCAGGTATTTGTATCCTGTCTCATCTATGTGTTTGATGTTGCTCCCATCTGGTAGCTTTATCCCTTCAGTTCTCGTTACTTTGCCTTTTTGTATGTTGACTAAGGCGCATTTTTCTATTCCAAACTCCATCCTGATGTCCCCAGATACAATCCTTACAGTCTGGATTAGGGTATCTATTTCCTTTTGATGCTCTTACCATACAGCTTGATGTCGTCCATGAACATCAGATGGTTGATTTTGTTGCCTCTTTTCTTGAGTTGGTACCCGGCATCCATCTTCTGTAGTAC
Source organism: Macrobrachium nipponense (assembly GCF_015104395.2). Taxonomy (NCBI): domain Eukaryota; kingdom Metazoa; phylum Arthropoda; class Malacostraca; order Decapoda; family Palaemonidae; genus Macrobrachium; species Macrobrachium nipponense. Next base: position 28,705,048 of record NC_087218.1, on the reverse strand, counting down.
TTTTGTCATGGGAATCATGGCTAACTACGAAGAGTAGTGGGACAGTGAGTCTCCCTGGAAGATCCCTCTCCTGATATTAACCTCTGCTAGTCTTATTCCAGAGCTTGTAAGTATTGTATTCCAGTTGCGCATTGTATTTTTTGAAGGAAGCTGATGGTATTTTCCTCTGCCCCATATATTTTCAGGCATTCTATTAGCCATGTGTGTGGTATCATGTCGAAGGCTTTCTTATAGTCTATCCATGCCATGCTTAGTGGGTTTTCCTTCTCCTACTGTTCTTCATTACCATTTTGTCTATCAGGAGCTGGTCTTTTGTGCCCCTACACTTCCTTCTGCCAGCCTTTCTGTTGGTGGGGGATGGGGTGTTTGTCCCTCCTCTAGGTAGTTGTATAGCCTTTACTGATGATACTGTTAGTAACTTCCACATTATTGGTAGGCAGGTGATAGGCCTGTAGTTACTGGCTATATTTCCCTTACTCTTGTCTTTTTGTACTAAGGATGTTCTTCCTGTGGTCATCCATTTGGGTGCTTGGTGATTTGAGATACAATGCTGGAGTTGTTCTGCTATTCGTGGGTGTAGGGCCTTGAAGTTTGTTTTGAGCCAGTATCCATGGACTTATCGGGACCTGGGGCTTTCCAGTTTGGCATTTTCTTTAGTTGGTGTCTGGGGGGGGGGGAACTGTGTCTGTCGTTGATGTCTGTGAATCTTTGTTTTTTATTCTCCCTGTTTCTTCTTCCTTGACTTCCTGGAGCCATGTTGCATGTTTGTTGTGTGATACCGGATTGCTCCATATGTTTTCCCATAGTCTCTTACTTGGTTCGGCTTCAGGAATTTCTGGGGGTTGGTGTTTCCCCTCTTAGTTGGCTGTATAGTCTTTTCTGGTTGGTTCCGAATAGTTTGTTCTGTAGGTATCCCTTATTCCTGTTCATGTACCGTTGGATCTTGTGTGCTTTGGCCTTAAGCCTCTGTTTTACATCTTCTATTGTGTTGTTTAGTCCCCTCTCTTGTACTTTGTATTTCTCGTTGAGTTCCTCCCTTGTTTTCTTGCTTCTTACCTCTTTTTTCTGCCATCTCTTTCAGTTTACTCAAGTCATATCTCATCACCATGATTTGCTTTTCCAGGCGCCTTTTCCAAGGAGGTTGCTGTTTTGGTTTCTGTTGGGTTGGTTGTGACGGTGGTGTTGGTGTTCGAATCCCCATCAGTTCTGCTACTAATCTTGCTCCTGCATATGTCAAGTTATTTGTTTCTGTGATACTGGTGGTGTGTATTAGGCCATTATTTCATTGACCTCACTTGTTTTCTCCTTTAATTTCTTGGTGTTGTAGGCTTTCATGGAGGGGATCTTTGTTCTCTCTGTATCTGGCTCCATCCATTGTCTAATCTTTTGTACCCATTCCGTCCTCTCTGTTACTTCGTCGGTGTTTCTTCGTGTGTCGTTGTTTGATACTTCATCTCCCTGTCTGTCTTTCTGTGGCATCGCCCTCTCAGTTCGTCTTCGTGTAATTCGTTGTCGTGTGACATTTCCCTTTCCAGTTCTTCTCTTTCTGTTGGGGAGAGCCAGTTCTTTTTCTTTATGTTCCTTACTTGGTCTGCCAGCCTCTGCTCTGTATGGGGGGTGTTATTCCTCTCATTCCAGATGTTGATCAATCTTCTTCTATATCCTCTCTCCGTCGGGTTGCTTCTGATGTAGCATCTCCATATTTCCCTTATTTTCTTCTCTTGTCCATTTCTTCCTTTTTTGCCTATGTAGCTCCAATCTCAGGCTGTTGATTACTGTCGTCGTGGTGATCAGTTGCTGGATGACGACCTCCAAGTACCTGACCGTCTTCCCCTACAATTGGGTTGAATACCTGGTTGCCGGACGAGGCTCCTCTGCTTGCCAGATGTTCCATTTACGTCGTTGTCGTTTATTCCTTTCATTTCTTTCCATCATTGCTGAGTTTTGCTATTTAACCCATAGCTGGACCCTACCCCATCAGGGATAGGTGCTCATTTACAGCTGAGTAGACTGAGGAAATTATGGTAAAGATCCTTTCCCAAGGAATCAACGCCGAGGAGAGCGGTCACCCATCCAACGACTGACCAGCCCCAATGTTGCTTAATCTTGACCTTAAGTCTATTATTATTATTATTATTATTATTATTTATTATTATATTATTATTATTATTATTATTATCATTATTATTATTATTATTATTATTATTGTTGTTGTTGTTGTTGTAGTTATTATTATTATTATTATTATTATTATTATTATTCCATGTGTAATTTAAAAAACCTTTACAAAGTTTTCGAACCCTTCACCTGGGCTCATCTTCTTAATATTTTTTTTCTTTTTTCTTTTTTTTTTGACTGAAGATGAGCTCAGGAAAGGGTTCGAAAACTTTGTAAAGGGTTTTTAAATTATACACGAACTCACAACATTTTTTATTATTGTGGCCCTTTTAGGAGATTATTACTTTTAGGAGATTATTATTATTATTATTCATATGGAACAAGCCCACTGCCTGGTAATTCAAGCTTAAAAAAAAATATGGAGTTCACTCGAAAGAAGTAACAGAAGGTATTGGGAAATACAGAAAGAGATCAGTTACTAGAAAAACCGAAACTGAACAAATAAATAAATAAATAAATAAATAAAAGTGTAAGTCAAATATCAAAATACAAGTTGAGCGGTATTAGGGCAGTAATGCATTGCATCTCCGCTTGAACTTTGAGTTTTGTGAAGTGTAACTGACAACGATTTTCTTTTCAATAACTCAGCCCATCATTCTCATCCCTGATGTATATTTGAACAAATATGTAAGCTTACTACTGAATGTGGATTACTAATTAATAGATCAAGAGTATTTTAGTAACTGCAAATAGCTTATTTGTATTGGTGGAAAGAACAGTAAATAGCGCAGGGTATTTGGATAACTATGTTCTACGCGTCTTTGTATTCGGAAGAAAAACGTATTTGACGCTAAATGTCTCGATGTAATTTGCGGTTTTTAGTTTTCTGTAAAAGAAAACTATTGAGATGGCTATTTAGTTTGTCCGTCCATACTTTTTCTACGCCCTCAGATCTTAAAAACTACTGTGGCTAGAGGGCTGCAGATTGCTCTGTTGATCATCCACCCTCTAATCATCAAACATACCAGATTGCAGGCCTCTAGCGTTAGAAGTTTTTATTTTATGTAATGTTAAATTTACCCGTGATAGTGCGTCTGGCACCGTTATATTTGCCAGCCGCACAGGCCACCACCGGGCCGTGACTGACAGTTTTATACAGCATTATACACTGTAAAGAAAACTCGATAACGCCGAAGAAATTTCGGCACATTTTTCCTGTTTTATTTATTTATTTATTTTTTTTTATAAGCATAATTCGATAACCTGACTTTTCAATTACATCCTGCAATCTTGTTATCAGTGTTATGGAAATAACAAGAAAGCAAGATTCGGCATAAATTCAATACAAAAGACAGAAATTTGCTAATTTCATTACGAAATTTATTTTCCCGATAACATCTAACATTTTTTATTACGTTTTGTTACTGAATAATAAATGCAATCGTGAATTTCATTTTGAAGTTATGCTGAGCTGAAGCTTCTTTGGCTTTGTGGTTTGTCGAACCTTCTATGAACAAACAACATCAATTTTATATCTCAAAGACCGCTAGAGTTTTCGATTAGGAGAAAAAAATATTTTGCATACAAAATTAAACATATACAGTACACATAAAATAAGATTGATCCTATTGCATAAATTAAAACGAGAAAAGCTACAGCGTACGTATGTATATTTTAATTGATAAATATATTTATTACAAAGTTATATGCAAACGCGTGAGTGCAAACAGCCACATTTTCAAAACTCACCCGCGAACGCATTAGACCCCTACTCAATCGCAATAAAAACTCACAAACACACACAAAAGCATATACGAGTGTATACATACATACATACATACATATATATATATATATATATATATATATATATATATATACATAACTATAATTCCCTTTCGGTTTACATATCTATACATACATTATTTCCCGTGTAGAGTTAATTGGCTACGAAACGGCATTTGTAACTTAACACTGGTAGGGTTGTAAGAATACTACCACCCAGGACCCACTGAGTGGGTCCTGCTACCACCGTAGGTCCTGCGTGTCGTAAAAGCCGACTAAAAGGACAGCTGTTGCCTTGCAGTCTTACTCTTTTATTAAAAGGCTAGGCCTACCGCCAATAGCTGTGGAAACTGCTGCCTAAAGTCTTACTTTTTAGCAAAAGGCTAGGCCTATTGCCAATAACTGTGGAAACTGCTGCCTGAAGTCTTACTTTTTAGAAAAAGGCTAGGCCTACCGCCAATAGCTGTGGAAACTGCTGCCTGAAGTCTTACTTTTTAGCAAAAGGCTAGGCCTACCGCCAATAGCTGTGGAAACTGCTGCCTGAAGTCTTACTTTTTAGCAAAAGGCTAGGCCTACCGCCAATAGCTGTGGAAACTGCTGCCTGAAGTCTTACTCTTTAGCAAAAGGCTAGGCCTATCGCCAATAACTGTGGAAACTGCTGCCTAAAGTCTTACTTTTTAGCAAAAGGCTAGGCCTACCGCCAATAGCTGTGGAAACTGCTGCCTGAAGTCTTACTTTTTAGTAAAAGGCTAGGCCTATCGCCAATAAATGTGGAAACTGCTGCCTGAAGTCTTACTTTTTAGAAAAAGGCTAGGCCTACCGCCAATAGCTGTGGAAACTGCTGCCCTGCAGGAGGACTTTTTAGTCAAAGGCGAGGCCCACCGTCAATAACTGTGGTTGATGACAGCAAGGGCATACGGTCTTAAAAACCGCTTTGCCAAATAATAAACCATGCCTGATGTTGTAAGGAAAGGCACATAAGGCAACCAACCCCTCAGTGTAGGGATAACGGTGGGAAAGAAGAAGAAGACTTATATGTGTGTATATATATCTTATATATATACAAGTACTCTATATAATATATATATATATATATATATATATATATATATATATATCTATATATATATATATATATATATATATATATATATATATGTCTGTGTCTGTGCGTGTGTGTCATATATAAACTTACTACCGGGACAAAGCTCCACGGAAAAAAGAATTGCAATGAACGTTTACAACACGGCTAAGAGAGGAAACATTAATGAAACGATTAGGTAATTACTGGACCAAATTAACGTTAAGGTTGCAAGCTAAGTGACCTAATTAAAAATGTCATACAGGGATAACAAAGGTAAAATTAAGCATGGAAATTAAGTGTCAGCTCTTGGTCATTCCACGTAAAATTCAATTAATCTGAAGAGCATAATGAACCAGATTTAATTAGAAAATAATGTACCTCATACAAAACTAATTAGCAAATAATAGGGATCATATATATTTTTAAAAAATCAGGTCGCGTACTAGTTTACTTCTCATGCTCAGTAATAAAGGTCCGTAATCAGATCATCTGGGACACAGGTATTGTGTTTGTAAATTTAGAAGACAGAAAAACATATCAATTATAGGTAAGACAATCCTGTATCTAATATAAAACTATATGAACAAACACCTGTTAAGTATGTGTTATTAGTATAAGAAAAACTAGCGCCTAGTACAGATTATATTATTATTAGTAGATATGGGGAAAAACAGATGACTACTGTGTCCAATCTACGAAAGTTCGAAGATGTAAAATTCAATTAATCAAAGGAAGGAAATACTTACTTAGTCTAATAAAAAAAATAGAAAAGAAAAACACATGTTCACATCTCTATTATCAGCAACATATAGAGAAAACTAACACCTATTTGAGAATGTATTGGTATGAAAAGAAACGTAAACATAAACAATTGGTCGCCAGTTTACAAACGAATTTAACCCACATACGTAACACCCGAAATTACAAACTACAGATTTGGCTAACGATTATTAGAGTGAGTGAACACAAAGTCTATTAAACAATTATTGCGAAAATCCTGAAACGAATGAAAATCTGTAAACTTAGGAACCAACTGGCCTTATAATAATGAAGAAACCTTAAATAAAGGTTTTTGTATTGAGAGTGGGACAACTTTCCAGGTAGAATGATAATAATGGGCTTCTTCACCATAAGAGAGGTACCAGGACAATAGGTCATTTTCACCTAGAATCAAGTCAAATGATTCCGTTGATAAAGCTTTGCTTGTGGAAAATAAAATCGTCCATATGACAAGTACCTTCAGTTATGAGTATACAGAAAACGCCAAATTGTGAAAAAAAGAAAAAAAATATATACATATAAACAAATCAGTAATATAAAGATAAAAGTGTCACAGCTTTCTATGGAAATAAGAATGAATGTGAATTGTAACAGAAAAATTACCGTTTTTTACTTGAATATTACTGGGCCACTGCTGACTTATGCAGTGAGCTATGTTCCAAAGAGTAAGCTAACTGTAGTAGGCAGCAACTACGTGGAGAGGGATATGGGTGAGCGTCCTCATCTTACATGTATGAATGAAAAAGGGACGGTAACACCTTCAAATAAACTAAATCGAAAATAGGGAACGGCAATATATATATATATATTATATATAATATATATATATATATATATATATATATATATATATATATATATGACTGGTAAAAATGTTCTGTAACAACAGAATTCCATCTAATAAAAGGAGCCCATATGGGCTCCTTTTATTAGATATATATATATATATATATATATATATATATATATATATATATATATATATATATATATATATATGACTGGTAAAAATGTTCTGTAACAACAGAATTCCATCTAATAAAAGGAGCCCATATGGGCTCCTTTTATTAGATATATATATATATATATATATATATATATATATATATATATATATATATATATATATATATATATATATTTATATACACAATTAATGTATATATATATATATGTGTAGATATATATATATATATATATATATATATATATACATATATATATATATATATATATATATATATATATATATATATATATACATATATACGGAAAAGTATGTTAAATCACAACTTACCAATCACCCAATTCCACTCCTAAGAAAGATTCTCAGAACGAAAGAAAAAGGAGGAGCGATAACCAGA
>NC_087218.1:28690417-28692917 GCF_015104395.2 Macrobrachium nipponense | reverse complement strand
ATTTATTCTTAATATCATTATATTAATTATAGGCAATACAGTGGCAAGAGTTATGATTAAAAATGATTAATTGCCTTCTTTTGTGATATAACTTTAACTCAGTCATGAACAATAGCAGCATAAATTAATATATCCAGACAGTTGAACTATTTTATACAACACTTTTTCGTCATCAATATCATAAATACAATCAACCTATTTATATCACAATAGAATGTCGCACTGACATACTTTCACACAATGAAGAGAGAAATTAATCATTTATTTAAGTTGTTCAGGAGTGAAAATAGAAAATAATTTAATTAATATGTTCTGGATTATGGCATATTAAGCCCCAAGTTCATATTGCACTCGTGAACATAACTTTTGCGTTTCATTTGAAGAGGAGGTTCATTCGCTTAAATGACAAGGGTAATATATATACACATATATATATATAATTATATATAATTATATATATATATTATATATCATATATATACTATATATATAATTACATATGACTATATATTATAACATAATATATATATATATATATATAAAAATATATATATTTGTGTGTGTGTGTGTGTATGTATGTATTTATGTATGTGTATATATATATATATATATATATATATATATATATATATATATAATATATATATATATATATATACATAACTTCAGGAAAGCCGAAGACACATGAAGAGTTAAAAGGGTTTATTCGCTAAGAAACGTTTCGCACAAGGAACTTTGTGCATCATCAGTCTGTTAAAAATAAAAGTACATTTTAAATTAATAACAAAGCAAAAAATACAAATAAAAATTACAACTAAAATATTTTTAAATTTAAAAAATTATAATTTAAGAATTAGCATAATTCAAAGTTAAAAGTGAAATAAGAACATTAAAAGTGAAATACGAACATTAAAAGTGAATAAGAACATTAAAAGTGAAATAAGAACATTAAAACACGACTACTAAAACACCAACCATTCGCTTAGAAAGGAGGAGAGAGAATGACTAGAAATTAAATTGAGGTCAGAAAGAAGACTATGCCAGGTATAGCGGAGACGATGAATTACCGCTATTCAATGAGGGAACAAGTCTTTTGATAAATAATGACTCGAGTGTTGTTAAATACTCAGAGTCCTTATTGTAACCTAAAATGGAGAAGTGTTGTTTCTTGACTTCGATCTTACATTTGATGGCATGATTTTTGATATTTGAATGCTTTCTGGTCTACTTAATCTCTGGCCAGTCTAAAACTACACCCCATGTGGCTGCAATATCGCATATGCAACAGCCTCTTGGTAGATCCAACGTAAATACCAGGACATCCTGGGCACATAAATTTATACACAACATTAGACCTCATAAAAGGCTGCAGACGATCTTTAAAGCAGAACAGGGAGCCAATTTTACTCGGTTATTTGATATTAATTTTAAATTTAAGCATGGAATTTCACCTTCAATGATTTGAGTAAGTTTCTTTGACAGTTTCAGGTTGGAAATATACACTTTTTCGTCATCAATATCATAAATACAATAACCTATTTATCTCACAACAGAATGGTCGCCAGCTGACATACTTTCACCAATGAAGACAGAAATTAATCATTTATTTAAGTTGTTCAGGAGTGAAAATAGAAAATAATTTAATTAATATGTTCTGGATTATGGCATATTAAGCCCCAAGTTCTATTGCACTCGTGAACATAACTTTTGCGTTTTCATTTAAAGAGGAAGTTCATTCGCTTAAATGACAAGGGTAATATATATACACATATATATAATATATATATATATATATATATATATATATATATAATATATACAATATATATATATTACATATATATACATATATATATATATATATATATATATATATATATATATATATATAATATATATATGTGTGTGTGTATGTATGTATTTATGTATGTGTATATATATATATATATATATATATATATATATATATATATATATATATATATATATATTATATATAGATATATATAGATACATATAGATATATATATATATTTGGTAGATCTAGGGTACTTATCCGCGGCGGCCTAGACTATGGCAGCTGCGGTTTTTCTGTGCAGTTTTACCTACTGAACAAGAATTTTAAGTAATATTTATTCGGACGACTGTAATTAACCCCCCAGGGTTAATTACATATATATACATATACATATATATATATATATACATATATATATACATATATATATATATGTATATATAATTTTGCTTAATTTTTCATAAATACCCACAAATGTATTTTAAACCTTCCTTGGACTATTGGTCTATTACTACTTTTATTTCATATTAAGTAAGACATTGTCTATTGACATAAAAAAAAAAAAATCAAACCAGCAAATGGCACCTAAGTATAACTACACGAACGTTAAGCTCATCCTCCACCGGGAGATAAAGAATTAACTGTCAAAATACAATTAGTAATATAATAGGAAGCAATCACAGATTTGAATTTTCCTCTCAT
>NC_087218.1:28667917-28675417 GCF_015104395.2 Macrobrachium nipponense | reverse complement strand
AAAAATAGGAATCAAGGGGGAACCGCAATATGGGAAAGACAAAAAACAAGGAAAAATATATGAGAAATATAGTAACTCAGAATGTGAACTAATAGCGGTTAGAATTTGAATCTGAAAAATTGATGAAACATAGTAATATATAGACCTCCTAATACTAAAGAGTTTGACTTAATAATTGAAAATTGGATGATATATGTAGAAATCACAAGGACTGGACTATTCTCCTATCTGGTGACTTCAACTTTCCTTCGTAGAATGGAAAGAACGAATAGGAGATTGTGGTTGTACTTATACATATAAAAAAAGAGAGTAATAGTAGTGCAGAAGATAAGAGGCAATTTGAAAAGCTATTAGATATGCTACTAGAATACAACATTCAACAAATAAATCACCTGCCAACAAGAAAGGCAAAATAACTTTAAGAAACCTAGTTATTTGTGAACGAGATGAAGTATGTTAAAGAAATAATAGTTTATAATGCGAGTATTTCAGACCATAATGTCATAGAATTAACAGTTCATTCCAAAGCAAGTGAAAATAGAGATAAGCAAGAAATGAAAAAGTGGGAAGGATATGGAAAATACAACTTCTACAGTAAAATATAAAATGGTCAGAAATTAATGAAGAATTAAACAAAGATTGGATAACATTTTCGTAAGTGATGACATAAGGGTAAATACGGAGATATTATATAAATATTGGAGATAATAGTGGAAAAATATATACCGAAGAAGAAAAGTAAACATCATTCATGCATACCAAGAGACAGAAGAATCTTGTTCCAGAAAATCAGAAAGTGGAAAAAAGGTCTTGCAAAAGAAAAAAATGCATGGAAAGTTATAGAACTAAAAAGTAAGATAGAAAATGCAGAAAAAAAGATTATACAATCAAAAGAAAATGAAAACGGGACTTGGAAGAAAAAACCCTATTAAATATCAAGCAAAACCCCAAACTATATACTCATATGCGAAGAAGATGAATAAAAGAAGAATAGAAATAGGCCTTCTGAGAATTGAAGGGAGATTAACGAATGAAAAAAAGGAAATTTGCAACATACTGGCAGAACGATATAAGAGAGAATTCACCCCTAGAATAGATAATGAAGATAATGATATAGAAGTAAGGGATGAAAATAGTGAATATTTAGCTGACATAGATATTAATGAAGCTGATATTGTGCAGGCTATTAATGAAATTAAAAATGGAGCTGCTGCAGGGCCTGGTGGAATTCCTGCTATTTTGTTAAAGAAAGTAGTTCATTCTATCGCAAAGCCACTTGCAATATTATTAAGACAAAGTGTAGATACAGGCAAGATATATGATGAGCACAAATTAGCGTATATTACCCCTACTTTCAAAAGTGGATCAAGACTAGAGGCAAGTAATTATAGGCCTGTGAGTCTAACATCACATATAATGAAAGTGTATGAAAGGGTAATGAAGAAAAATATTATGAAACATTTTAATAAAAAATAATTTGTTTGTTTAATAAAGGACAACATGGTTTCGTACCCAGAAAAAGTACACAAACCCAACTGTTAGTCCACCGTGAAAACATATTCAAAAATATGAAAAGCGGAAATGAAACAGATGTGGTTTATTTAGACTTTGCAAAAGCTTTTGATAAAGTAGACCATAATATATTAGCGAAGAAAATTAGAAAACACAATATCGTGGATAAAGTAGGAAGATGGTTAAAAGAATTTTTACACAACAGAAAACAGATAGTTATTGCAAACGACGAGAAAATCGGATGAAGCCAAGGTAATATCCGGTGTGCCGCAAGGTACGGTGTTAGCTGCAATACTGTTTGTTATTATGATTGAAGACATAGACAATAATGTTAAGGATTCGGTAGTGAGTAGTTTCGCAGATGACACAAGAATAAGTAGAGAAATTACTTGTGATGAAGATAGGAAACGCTCTACAAAGAGACCTTAACAAAGTATATGATTGGGCAGAGGTAAATAGGATGGTATTTAACTCTGATAAATTTGAATCAAAAATTAAATTTATGGAGACAGAGAAAGAAAGCTATATGCATATAAGGGACCTAATAATGAGACCATCACAAATAAGGAAGCAGTTAAAGACCTTGGTGTGATGATGAATAGGAACATGTTATGGCAATGATCAAATAGCAACTCTGTTGGCAAAATGTAAAGCAAAAATGGGAATGTTGTTACGGCACTTCAAAACAAGAAAAGCTGAACACATGATTATGCTTTATAAAACATATGTTCGTAGTCCACTTGAATATTGCAATATGATATGGTACCCACACTATCAAAAGGATATTGCCCAAACAAATAGAGAGTGTACAAACAAAGGTCCTTTACCAGCTAGAATAGAAGAAGTTAAGGACCTAGACTACTGGGAAAGACTACAATTCTTAAATTATATAGTCTGGAAAGGAGAAGAGAACGCTACATGATAATTCAGGCATGGAAAGAAACAGATAAGGAATAGCAGAAAATATCATGGAACTAAAAATATCAGAAAGAGCAAGCAGAGGTAGATTAATAGTGCCCAAAAATATACCAGGAAAAATAAGGAAAGCACACAGGACATTAATCCACTACGCACCAGCATCGATAATGCAGCGTCTATTCAATGCGTTGCCAGCTCATCTGAGGAATATATCAGGAGTGAGCGTAGATGTGTTTAAGAATAAGCTCGACAAATATCTAAACTGCATCCCAGACCATCCAAGATTGGAAGATGCAAAATATACCGGAAGATGTACTAGCAACTCTCTGGTAGACATTAGAGTGCCTCACACTGAGGGACCTGGGGCAAACCCGAACAAGATGTAAGGTCTGTAAGGTAAGGTCTCTCTCTTCTCTCTGGCAAAACAAACAAACAAGAAAACGCACTAACAGATATATATATATATATATGTATGTATGTATGTATGTATAAATATATATATATATATATATATATATATATATATATCTAACAAACTAAAATATGTCTCCTCTTTCTCCACGCTTGCTGTGTCCTTCCTTCTCTGCCTCCACGTTCTCTCTCTCTCTCTCTCTCTCTCTCTCTCTCTCTCTCTCTCCCTTGATCTGGAAGTCAAACAACAAAGTTTATGTACACAAGCGAAGTCCACGACCTCTGTCTCGGTAGGAATATGGATTCTTAGGAAAGGTTTCCAAGAAAACAAATATTTCTCTTTTTAGACCAGAATATATCTTCCTGATATACAAAATGAAAAAGGGAAAAATGTACAGGAAATCAAAATTTTGGTTATTGAAATTTTAAATATCTTACCTTATATTTCCATAGCACAAAATTTAAATACACATCGAAAAATATGTAAAAAATAAAAATGGAAAACTTGATTGCGCAATTTTCAAAATCTTAGCTTACATTTTCATAATGCAAAATTTAAAAGCACAACTATGAAGGGAAATTTTGAAAATTAAATTTAGCTTGATTTTAGGCGGTTATGGAAGATCAGAAATCCTTGGGTATAGGGTATGATTTAAGGCCCGGTAGAGTGAAATGATAGTTGTAGGTGGAAGTGAACGAAGGACAGGAAATGAAAGTGGGGCAGACCATATTCCTTAAAACCGTGTGAAACTACGGAACCTACCTACATATATATATATATATATATATATATATATATATATATATATATATTTACATATCTATATATATATACATTTATATATATACATACATATATATACACATATATATATATATATATATATATATATATATTATATATATATAATATATTACGCATGAAGGCAAAATTTTTTTTTTTACTACTGGCCATAGTCCCACTCCTCACTAATTCACAGCCACCACCTATCCATTTTGCAGCCCAATATTACCTAACTTTGCTGAGGGAATATCAGATTTAGGCCAAATACCATGTGCTAGGACCTGTGAGGTCATTCAGCGATAAGGTCTGAAGTTGTAGCAGGGGAAGACCTCGCAGCTGCACGGAAAGATGGAACACAGAGAATAAGTATTTTTTTTTTTTTTTTACTTTAAAAGATACTGGCACACATTTCCACCACAAATAATAGTTTTATATCATATCTGCAAGAAGAGTTTTCATAATCTCATCCAACATTATTGTTACATGAAAAACCTCTCAAATTCATTAAGAATTTCTAAAGGTTTTTTCAACGCGAGTTGACTTCATTTAGCTCATACTGCTCCGCAGTTTATATGTAGCTTGTGCAATAAATGGTTTTCTTAATAAGTCAATCCTTGAACATTGTTTTCAAGTAATGCTCCTCGGAGAAGAAATCTAATCCGTATTGCTTTTATTATTTTTCCACCTTTTTTTACTAAGCATAAATATGATCCAGTTTTCAATTGTTGCATTTAAATTGCTCCTACTTATTTCCCTTCAATTCCTACCTCTTTATATTTGCTGTTTTATGATAGATATTCATATTCACATTTCCTGTCTCGGGTTGATGACGAATATTTTTAAAGTAAGGTCTTCCCTTCAAAATTGACCATTTTAATTAATGTATAGTTTAAAGTTTAGGGTGAATATACTGCCTCGCAGCATAAATCATCCCTAACAGAAGATATTCTCTCTCTCTCTCTCTCTCTCTCTCTCTCTCTCTCTCTCTCTCTCTCTCTCTCTCTGTGCGTGTGTGTGTATCGCGAATTTATAAGAGGAAAAAAGAAATGGAGTTACGATTTCTGAACCGGATGAAAATCTCTCTCTCTCTCTCTCTCTCTCTCTCTCTCTCTCTCTCTTGAGTTTCCACCTCTGTAATGCCACTCATAATAAAATATCCGTTTTTCTTCTTAATTACGTTCACATCAAAGGACTCTTTTTCTGCCACACCATCCCCAATAACTCTTTAATCATCGTCATTCCTTTTGCATACATCCCAGAATCTTCATTTCTGCTATTCTATTTTTGCCTCGCCTTTTCTACCCTTTATTCTCCTTTTCAAAGTATACGTATCACTCGTGGTGTAGGATGTGATGCTACGTACTATATCATTTTCTACACAAAGAGCCCTGACACGTTTTTTTTTCTTCACGGTTATCCCAAAATAGCAAATTTTTTTAGTAATTTATAATTTTCCTAACATAGAAATCTGAAGGTCTTTGCATTGTATAAGCAAAATCATATGTTAAGACCGAAGGTTTGTATTTGTGTCGGAACAATTGAAATTTGTTCTCTTTCATATCTAATATATATATATTATATATATATTAGGTATATATATATATAGGTATATATATATATATATATAGATATAATATATATATATATATAGGTAGGGTTTCAGATCTTTCTGAATCCCCCAAACTGAACTATATTTAATGAAAAATTCAATAAAACCGGCCGGTACAGATACATTCACCTCTTGCATACTTGTATATAATTCATACTTTATCTGAAAAATTATCAAGTAACTTTGATGTTGTGATCACAAAATTGAAGCATATCCCCCTTTTATATCTAACACAGATACACACACACACACTCACACACACACACACACATATATATATATATATATATATATATATATATATATATATATATATATACATATATATATATACATATATATATATATATAGGATATGCAGGAACTTCCATGCACATTACTTCAGGAAAACCGAAGACACATAATGAGATAGAGGGTTTATTCGTTAAGAAACGTTTCGCACAGGAACTTTGTGCATCATCAGTCTGTTAAAATAAAAGTACATTTTAAATTAATAAAAACAAAATACACATAAAAATTACAATCTAAAATTTAAAACTATAATTTAAAAATTAGCATAATACTTCAAAGTTAAAAGTAATAAAAGAACATTAAAACATAACCACTGAAACACCAACGAAGGAACAAGTCTTTTGATAAATAATGACTCAAGTGTTGTTAAATACTCAAGAGTCCTTATTGTAACCTAAAATGGAGAAGTGTTGTTTCTTGACTTCAATCTTAATTTTGATGGCATGATTTTTGATATTTGAATGCTCTGGTTTACTTAATCTCTGGCTGCAATATCGCATTTGCAGCAGTTTCTTGGTAGATCCAACGTAAATACCAGGACATCCTGGGCACGTAAATTTATACACAACATTAGACCTCATAAAAGGCTGCAGACGCATCACTTTTTAAAGCATAAACTGGGAGCCAATTTTACTCGGGTTATTTTATATTAATTTTAATTTCAAGCAAGGAATTTCACCTTCAATGATTCGAGTAAGTTTATATGACAATTTCAGGTTGGAAATATTAGGCATAGAAGCATACATAAGTTTCTTTGGAACATCAACAATCGGTGGAACTGGTTTCAGATATTTAGTTAAAAGTTTGTTAATTATTTTCTGAACTAATTCTTTAGGATATGAATTTTGCTGGAAGAAAGATAGTAAAAATTCTAATTCCCTATGAAAAATTTCCCAACTCGAAGAGTACTTCAGGGCTCTATGAACTAAAGTGGAGATACTGTTAAGTTTAAAACTTCTTTGGCAGGAGCTGTAAAAAATATTGGCTAGACCAGTATACATTTTTTTCCCATAGACTGCTGTATTAAATTCATAATCAATTCTGGTAATGCAAATGTCTAAGAAAGGTAGACAATCTTCCTTTTCCTCTTCTATAGAAATTTGATATTAGGGTGTTGTAAATATACTGTAGGAATTGTGCTCTCTACCATTGATGCTTACAAAATATAGGTTTAAAAGATGACGAACCAAATTCTATAAATTTCTGTTCCCGATGAAACATAAAAAAGTTAGCAAATATGGGGCCCAAAGGGGAACCCATAGCCACACCATCCACTTGAGAGCATAGTTTTTGGTTAAAAATTAACATAATCTCGTACTGCGAGTTCTAAAAATTGTTTGAAAAGCAGTTTACTAAAACCACGAAAAATATAGTCTTTGTCAGGAAACACTTTGTCAATGATAATATCAATAGTTTCGTTAAGTGGGACATTTGTGAATAAAGATCTCACATCAAAACTAGCCATATATAATTCACCGTCTTGGTTGATAATTTGATTTTGAAACTCAAAACCGTTTTTTTAAAATAAACTGACTGGAACTTGCTCACTCAATAAGGACACGACAAATTTTGAAAGTGAGAGGGATGGCCTATTATACCCAGCCACAATCGGTCTAATTGGTATACCGGGTTTATGAACCTTCGGAAGGCCATATAAGGCTAGTTTTGATGTGGAATCTTTATTCACAAATGTCCCACTTAACGAAACTATTGATATTGCCATTGACACACACACATACATATATATGTTAGCTTACCAACCTGTACTTGCCATGAAAACTCTTAAAACCTCTCTCTCTCTCTCTCTCTCTCTCTTTCTCTCTCTCTCTCTCTTTCCTGTTAAGATTGTTACTTCAGTTACATTGCCCGACATTTTGACGTATTATATTTCACTACTTTTCATCCCTATTCCTATTGGGACTGAACTTAAACTTGAAGGGCACTGGAAGTGTCTCTGTTCATCCCCGCGATCTCA
>NC_087218.1:28660417-28662917 GCF_015104395.2 Macrobrachium nipponense | reverse complement strand
GTTATCAAAAAGCTCACAAAAAGTTTTATAATGTTGCTATTAATGAAAAAGAAATGCCTAAAAATGTACTTAGCTTACCTTATTTTCGTGGATTTGAAACCATAAAATCAATATTTAAATCGTTTAATGTTAATGTAGTGTTCTCTTATATCAATACCATTAAAGATATGCTAATTAAGAATAGTCCCGTAACAAATAACATCATTTACAAAATTCCTTGTAAGGATTTCCCATCGTTTTACGTTGGTCAGTCTAGTAAAAATTTATGTGTATGGATTAAGCAGCATATGTATTAAGTTAGAACAGCCCAGACTTCAAATGCACTGTTTATCCATCTTAGTGAAAAATCTCATTGTATTAATTGGGGTGATACCTCGGTAATTGCTAGATCTAATGATTATGTTTCAAGAAATTTACTGGAATCCGCAATTATACAAATCACTAATAAAAACAACCTAAATCTTAGTCTGGGAATGTACCAATTGGACCATATATTTGTAAGATGTTTATGAAGACTTAAAATAAATGAACAACTAATAAATTAGTCCCATATGTATATAGTTATTATTTCTCTCTCCTCTCTCTCTCTCGCTCTCTCTGGTTCGATATTTCTCTCCCTCTCTTTCTCTTGCTCGATATATATATATTTATATTTTCTTTCGTCTTTTCATTAATAATAATTTTTTGTTTTGGGAAAATTTGTGTAAAAATTCATGATATTAAATTATATATGCTCCGTGTTTTTTCAAATTGTACTGTTCTCTGGGAAAATCACTTGTTTACTGGGTGTATCCTTCAACGGTGTGGCTTTCCCTCAGGCGGCTCCTCCCTTCTGTAGAGTGAAAATCGCCCTTATTGCTTGCTAATCTTGTAGTGTCAGTTTGTATATTAAGCTTTCTTTTGACTATGTTGTTCTCTGAAAAATCAGTTTGCCTCAGTAAAGGGTCCGAACAGGACCGAAAGTACTTGGCTATCTCGCTTTTTCATTTTTTCCTTCGTGGCAAAAAACCTTTATATATATATATAATATAGATATCCTATATATATATAATATATATATATATATATACAAATATATATTATAATATATATATATATATATATATATATATATATATATTTATATATGTAAAAAGGGGGAATGTACAGACTCATCAATTTTAACTTCCTTAGATACAGAGAGTCCAAGTGACAAGACATCTCAGCTTAAGAATGCTGATGTACCTTTTTGGGTGGCTTGATGTTAAGATCCTAACTAAGCAGGTCAACGATCGTCCTGTAGTTTGAGAAGGCACTTTGAAACCAGTTGAGAGTGGTTTCAGGGTGTCGATGAAGGGCGTGAGTTTGTCTGTACATGTGCGCCTCTTTCGTTCATAACGGTTGCCTTGGAGAGAAAGAGCCTGGATGGCTCTATAACATGTTTTTATTCTGTGTGTGAGATTCCAGGCTGCAATGGGTTAGATTTACTGTGCTTTGGCCAAAAGTGTGCTTGACTGTATTTTTTTTATATTTTGTAAAGATGTTCTATTTCATTTAATCTTTTGACTTTATCTTTACAACTGTTTGTGCTCACTAGTGTGTCCCTCTTGTCTTTTAAACAGGCGGATCTAATAAGGGGGACTGTGTGGCAGGAACTATATTTTGGAGAAGAGATAATTGGTGTTTGACTATTACATTATAGACTATTATTTCACGGGGGGTGGTCTGTGTGATTTGAACTTGAGCTATCATTCCATTTAATTATCCTGTAAGAATCTGAGTTATTCAATTAGTACTTTACTTTAAATAAACGTATATTTTTTGTAGTCCCAGACTCTGATTTTGATGCCTAATGAAATGGAAGAGAGAGAGAGAGAGAGAGAGAGAGAGAGGAGGAAGTGTTACCAAAAACCCAGATGCATCTGGGTTTTTGGTAACATTCCTCCTCTCTCTCTCTCTCTCTCTCTCTCTCTCTCTGGCTATCGCTACCTATGTGAATAACGGAGCGGTGCCCCGTTATTGATATAAAAGATAGATATATATATGATATATATATATATATATATATATATAGAATATATATATATATTTTATTTATATATGGTATAGTATAGGTATATATATTATATGTATATGTATATAGATATAGAGATATATATGTAAGCTGGGGATATCTGTAGGCATTCCACAAAAAATAGATAACTTAT
Organism: Macrobrachium nipponense; assembly: GCF_015104395.2. Taxonomy (NCBI): domain Eukaryota; kingdom Metazoa; phylum Arthropoda; class Malacostraca; order Decapoda; family Palaemonidae; genus Macrobrachium; species Macrobrachium nipponense. Next base: position 28,660,731 of record NC_087218.1, on the reverse strand, counting down.
AGCGAGTACAAATACTCCTGATAAAAAATGAAACGAGGCTTAAGGAAAAAGATTAGGCTATTTGAAAACTTTATCTTTAACATCGGACAGCGCAATTATAAAAGGACTGAGATTTATGGAATATTAAAATAACTTTATCAAATCAACATATTTGGTGGGAAATATCATGTGCTGCTGTAATCTAAGTCATATTTTTCGCTAAATAGATTTTTTAAATTTTTTATGAAATATATCTGCCATAGGAGATAAACATGACTAAACATATTTCATCGACTGAAAGTAACCTCTGTTTCGCAAGAAAAAAAAAATCAAAA
>NC_087218.1:28655417-28657917 GCF_015104395.2 Macrobrachium nipponense | reverse complement strand
AATAACAAATGGTGTAATTCATGATAATAATAATAATAATAATAATAATAATAATAATAATAATAATAATAATAATAATAATAATAATAATAACTGTGGCTTGTCTTTACAATGAATTATAAACATACGACCTATTCTGAACTTCTTAATAATAATAATAATACTGTTTATTTTGGCTTTTCTTGAGAAATAATTGACCTTTCCTACTCTGATAATAATAATAATAATAATAATAATAATAATAATAATAATAATAATAATAATAATAATAATAATAATTCCCACCTTCACTCTGCATTCACTAGGGCATCAGTGCCACCCACCCTCTTTCCTCCTACATGCATTATCTTACAGGATATGAAGTGTTGAACGTTTGATTGAATAAGACGGGTTTCGTATTTGGATGTTCGCGGAAGCGTGCGTGACTGAACGCTGCCTCAGCTTAGTTCTCGGGAGCGTTAGGCAGCTGAACGTAGCCTCTGCTGGTGAACATCAGAACAATAATTTAAGATTTCTTGATATTTCTGGTGGAAGTTGATGATTCCAGTTCAGAAAAAAATATGGGTGCATACTTGATATATGCACGTTAATTAGTGGGTGAATTCAAAACTGAAATTACGAGAAAATTCATTTATATCAAGATGAATATAAGAACATTAATTTGAGATTTCTTAGGATTTCTGGATAAAGATGATGAAATTAGCTTAGGTAATTGGTGTTAATTAGTGGATGTATTCAAAACTGAAGTTTATTTACGATTAAATAGATTAATTGGAAATTGTGATCGGAAATTCTTATATTGTGAATATTTACTTTTATTGAATGTAAGTGGTTTCTGAAGTACGTGTATCGGGTGACAGATTGTTCACTAAAGAAATGAATGGGAGTCGGTTCACTTGATAAGTATGGATAAGGACAACGGCTAATTTCCAAGGTTTCTGAAATTAGCATTGACTTGCGAAAGATTACCTTAAATTAAAAGACGCGATGTCGAAATAAATTTTTGACGAATTATAATGAACAAAAATTGAATTGCAAAGATTTGCTGCTGGTATCAGTGAGTCAAAAGAACCTCCATTGTATTTAGGACAGAAGGAGGGAAAATCGAAATAATATTTCGACGAATGACGACAGACAAAAATATAAAATTAAAGACTCTGACGTTAGCATCTGTGAGTCAAAGAATGTCCATTGCATTCAGAAGAGAATGGTGAAACATATGGGAAAGACAACGTAAAAATACTGAAATGCATCGTGCGTAAACAGCAATTCTCCAGAAATAAACATGTAATGGATAATTACAAGGCAAACACCAATATCGCAAACTCACTAAATATTAGCATACATATCATATATAATATATTATATTATATTATGATAATATATCTATATAATATATATTAAATAATAATATTTATAATGTGTGTGTTGTTATAATGTATATATATATATATATATATATATATAATCTATTTAATATAATATTTAATATAATATAATATATAGTTCTATATCTTAATTATATAGTATATATGTATATATGTATATATATATATATATATATATATATATATATATATATATATATATATATATATATATATATATATATATAATATATATATATATATGTATGTATTATACATATATATATATATATATATATATATATATATATATATATATAATATAGTGTGTGTGTGTGTGTGTGTGTGTGTGTGTATTATATATAAATCACCATACGAGATTTTCTCACGTGACTATATAAATAAAAAAAATAAAAAAAAGCCTAAGTCAGTTTCATGTTAAACCTCTTACTCACTGAGGTGAAAAGGAAGAAAATCTGCGGATTTCCGAGTAATATATAATATCATATTTCTAGCTGCGCCGGGAAAGAAATATCTCGGTAAATATCACAGAATTTCCTCTGAACATATTAAAAAAGAGGAGAGTCATGTATATCCTCTTGAGAGGGAAGTGCTGGATCAAAATATACTTCAGTTTTCAAAATTGTTCCCTTTCGACAGGATAGCATTTAACAGTTATGTATGTAAGTATGTATGTATGTGTGTATATATGTATGTATGTATGTATGTATATATATGTATGAGGTTGTAGTCCACAAAGGGGAAAAAAAAGCTGAGAGTTCTTTTAGCTCAACAGTTTCGGCTTACACTGCTGTTTATTAAGTAGCGCACAAAGTTTATAGTACATTCAAAGTAAAAAATAAGAAACGGAAAAATAAAAATAAGCAGTTAGATAAACATTGGTCATTGAAGTACAGGAAAGTCAGTTACTGTTACAACCTGTTTAAAATGATTTACAAACCAGTTCGAAGGTTTCAAAACAAAAATATCTGTTAAAACATTTCATCTAACAATTAAAATATGATCTTAGCGAAAGGACAACATTGCTTAGTTTATACAAATTGAAACAATCCTCTTTTTTTTAATGATTTATAACCATTCAATGGTAAATCTTTTAGTTTGTACTGTCCTTT
>NC_087218.1:28645417-28647917 GCF_015104395.2 Macrobrachium nipponense | reverse complement strand
CAAACAAACCCCAGCCCATTCAAACCACCACCTGTAAGGAAATTGTTTCTATAAGTCCCAGCAGCTGTTTCTAAAGGAATTTCCTGTTCGATTTTCCAATAAAAACTAAATTTTCCTAACCAATAGCTTTCACCAAATTATAAAACATTTTTTCAGAATTGTATAAATTTAAATAAAACTAGATCATATGTTCTCCAAAACGCTGCACAGGATTGTAAACCAACTACACCCAGAATTCTGCCCACAACTTGTACGGAAATTGTATTTATAACGAAGTCTTAATCAGCTGTTTCTACAGTAAATAACTGTTCGATTATCAAATAAAAAGTAATTTTCTCTACTAATAATTTCCCCCAAATAACAAATTATATTTTCAGAAAAATTTAAATTTCAACAGAATTAAATAATAATTTCCTATTCAAGACCTTGCACAGCACTGTAAACCAACTACAGTACAATCTCATTACTTTCGTTGAGTATCGAGTGAAGTTTAACGTCACTACACAGCTAAAAACTACACAAATTTATTTCTCTATAACTCACACAGGTAAACATTAAATAATACTTACGAGTCAAATAACTAAGAATAAGCACGAGTCACATAACTAAGAATAATCAGAATGAGACCGGAGGCGAACGAAGTTGGATCTACAGTTTAAAAAAAGTGTAGCATTTCCCGCGGTGTCATTTTGGAAAACGTATCATTCAGATGGAGAAATACGACAACAGACAGAATGTCCTGTAATTTCGGAACATCAAGAGAAATGTATGCACAAAAGGAGTTTTGGGGGATCGTAAATTTAGTAAATTAGTGTTCGTACTCTCAAATCTCTTTAATATTTTACGTGTATTTTCGACTCACACTGTTCAGTCGCAGAAATGTGGCGCGTTCTTATTTTTTTTCTGTCGAAACAGTACTTTCAGTAATATACGAGGCAATCAGAATTGGAGTAATTACACTTGAAAAAATAAATTACAATTACAATTGCTTTCAAAAAATGTAACTTACAATTAAAAGTACATTTGGTATATATAAACACACTAGCAGCTGTTCCCGTCCGTCGGACGTGTTATCGAATGCACCAAGGCCTATATAGTATGCACATTCACTTTAAATGATCTTCCTACCAGCCAATGCTACTGCGTCACTGCCCGGCTCAGTCAGGCCACAGCCGGCCGACGGCAGACGCATACATGTTACGACAGGTTGCTCGGGAAAGACTTTCATTGTGAGGCCCTCCTTAAATGCCCCTTGATAAAACTTAGCATATAGTTACTCTCTGATATTGATGTTAAATGCGTTTGTAGTTATTTGTGTTAACTCATGCCACCTAATTTGAGTTCAGTAGGCCCTAATTCCCAGAGTAAGGGCCTGTGTCCCCCTGCTATCAAGGACGGGGAAGGTAGGCTATGACCCCCTTCTACCCTGGTCAGTAAGTTGAAAGGGCCTAAGCCCTCTGGCCCCCAATACTGTGGGAACTCTCAAGCCGCCATTACCAGGGGGCTTGCCCCCCTTACTACTGAGGGTCCCTTATGGCCCCCATATTGTGAAAAGCCTGTTTGTACCTATAGAAACACTTCTGCATAGATGTTAAGTCCGAAAGTTGTAAACAATTAGGGGCTATGAAAAAGAGGTGTCATGAATCCTTTTGAAACGGCCCTCGAATTTCGGATTTTGACTGAAACCTTCTGGGGAGGAGTGGGGAGGGGAGAGGGGAATCTATGGTAAAATTTTGTAGTCTTCGCAGTCAATTCCGAAAGTTGTATAAAATGAGGAGGCATGAAAAAGAGGGGTTATGAACCCCTTTTGGAACGGCCCTCGAATTTCGGATTTTGATAAAACCTTCCTGGGGGGAGGGGAGTCTAGGGTAAAAATTTGGTAGCCCTAGCTTTCATATTCTGGGCGTGCATAGCAGACAAACAAACACACACAGACTTTAATACCTTATATATATATATATATATATATAGATATATATATATATATATATATATATATATATATATATATATATATATATTTATGTGCGTGTGTGTGTGTGTGTGAGATGGTAAGGATCTCTCTCTCTCTCTCTCTCTCTCTCTCTCTCTCTCTCTCTCTCTCTCTCTTTGCAACAGTAACACGTGATGTTCTGATGCAAAAAATTACATGCGCAGGCTTAGCATTGTAAAGATAAAACCAGACATTTTTCGTAGTTCTGATGAGTACCATAATAATCCTCGTAGATTAAATGTAATCTTTTAGACTACCAAGCTTATTGTATTAAATTAATATGTAATTTTGAACCGTATTACGGTTCACCTAGTTTAAATATAATTATAAAGATCATCAGCGTATTCCCTCCAATGCAGATGTAATCTTGAAGAACATTAATATTCCCCGATTCATTTCGAAGTACTTTAGATGATGACCGGTGATTTCCTCTCCAATAAAATGCAATGCTGAAGGTCCTTACTCCATTTGGATGTAATCCTGAAGGGTAATTTGGTTCTTTTACCC
>NC_087218.1:28607917-28637917 GCF_015104395.2 Macrobrachium nipponense | reverse complement strand
TACAAGAGGAGAGAATGTCTCCCACCACTGAGGTATAATATACCTCATGCGTCAGCAGTCGTCGCACTGCACTGACACGGATACATCCGTATATACTCCAGTGCAGGGGAGCGCGCGAGCGAGCGAAGGTTTTTTTTTGGGGGGAGGGGGTATGAGAACAACAAATTTTCTTATTGCACTAAACCCATCATTTTATTGATTTCTAATACCACACGCATTCTAATAACAGGATACCCATTATTATTTTCCATAAACACTCATGTAATCATCCAGTCTGTTAACTCCCATGGCCAGAGCATCATCGGCAGGGCGACGATCTCCGCGAAAGGGGGAACAGAGACAAAAAAGGAGGAATTAAAAAAAAAAACAACAACAATGACTCAGACAACTGAGGCGAGATGTGTGTGTATGTGTGCACGATTAGATATATAGCCCGGGAATAAGGAGAGCGGTATCCCGTCCTCTCTTGCGACGGCAGAACTCACAATGAACACTGTTGATCCAACCTACCTTCCCTGGCGACCAGGTTGCCGGATGTTGCAAACCTGCAAGCAAGCGCGCTCTCTCTCTCTCTCTCTCTCTCTCTCTCTCTCTCTCTCCTCTCACACACACACACACACTCCCACACCCTCGCATATGTCCCTAAAAACAAATGTCCTCCTCCTCCTCCTCCTCCTGCCCGCATTGCATGCTCTATTGATGGCATCCTGCTTTGAAGGCAGCAAGAGCCAAGATCCTGCCGAGGAAATTTCGGGATGGCAAGGTGTCGGTCTCGCTGTCACTCGCTCGGTTGGCTGGTTGGAGAGATATGGTCTATCTGTGTCCTCCCACCACCACTACTTGCTCACGTGAATGAGGGAACGTGGGAGGGGGGAGTTTAGAGGGAGGAACGGGAGAAGGCTGGAATCTCTCCCATAAATCCTCCTATTCCTCAGAAAACGAGAATACCTTCGGGATACTCAACTATCCTCGGCGTTTAAGTCGTTTGGAAAATTCAGTTCATTTCGCTTATCTCCATTAGGCAACCAAAAGCAAGTTGTCCTCTACCCGAACGACGTCTTCCTCTTTTACTAAGGCATCAGGTTCATTTTCCCCTCCTCCGGATGACAGTTTCCCCTTCTCCCCTCAGAAGTAAAATTTCATTCTACCTTTTGAAGATTTCTACCCCTTTAGGAGGATTATTCCATTCTACCTTTGAGGAATAATTCATTCTACCTTGGGAGGATTTCTTTCCCATTAGGAGGAATATTCCATTCTAAGTTTGTAGGACAATTTCATTCTCCTTTTGGAGGATTTCTTCACCCTTAGTAGGATTAGTCCATTCTACCTCTGAACGATAAATTCATTCTCACTTCGGAGGACAATCTTCCATTCGGAGGATAAGGTTTCTATCTGATTTTGGATAATTAACTTAATTCAAGTATTCTCGACTGTTAACATTTGTTTTTTATTTTTTCCAGTTGATAACGCCCATCCCATAACTAAGTATTAATATCTATTTCTTAGAGATTGCTGTCATATAATGAAAATACATGTAATAAAGGCTAATAATTTACACACTATATATATTTATAGTGTGTAAATAAAGGTTTTTTGCCACGAAGGAAAGAAATGAAAAAGCGAGAGAGCCAAGTACTTTCGGTCCTGTTCGGACCCTTTACTGAGGCAAACGGATTTTACAGAGAACAACATAGTCATAAGAAGGCTTAATATACAAACTGACACTACAAGATTAGCAATAAGGGCGATTTTCACTCTACAGAAACGAGGAGCCGCCTGAGGGTAGCCACACCTTGAAGGATACACGCAGTAAACAAGTGATTCTTCCAGAAAACAGTACATTTTGAAAAAACACGGAAGCATATACAATTTAATATCATGAATTTTTACACAAATTTTCCCAAAAAAATTATTATTAATGAAAAGACAAAAGAAAATATATATACATATATATATATATATATATATATATATATATATATATATATATATATATATATATAGAGAGAGAGAGAGAGAGAGAGAGAGAGAGAGAGAGAGAGAGAGAGAGAAATAATAACTATACATATACATGTGGGACTAATTTATTAGTTGTTCATTTATTTTAAGGTCCTTCATAAACATCTTACAAATATATGGGTCTAAATGGTACATTCCCAGACTAAGATTTAGGTTGTTTTTATTAGTGATTTGTATAATTGCCGATTCCAGTAAATTTCTTGAAACATAATCATTAGATCTAGCAATTATCCTTTATATATTGTATACACACACACACACACACACACACACACACACATATATATATATATATATATATATATATATATATATATATATATATATATTAAATATATACAATATATATATATATATATATTATATATATATATATATATATATATATATATATATATTATATATGTAACGGGATATTTCCCATTATTCGTCGCCTCTACTCTGTTCTCCACATTCCATAGGTCAAAGGGAACACATAGCAATATATTATATATATATATATATATATATATCTATATATATATATATATATATATATAATAATATATATAGATATATTAATATATATACGTTATATATTTCACAAACTTTCACTAATCCTTAAACACACATATGTTGTAGAATATAAACATTGGATTTTCTCATAACAATTTCAATTGACAAAATACAGCGATAACATTCCCACAGACCCACTATTGCATAGTTCACTATAAGGGTCAAGACAGCAGTGGCTTTCAATCCTATGACAAGGGAGCCATTATTATTCCTGCTCGGGGGACACATATCCTTTGGCCTGGCTCCTTCTTCGGCCCATGGGAAAGAATAATTGCCCTAGCCTGAGCTAGGGTAATTAAGGCCAGATGAGGGTGCAATCGTGAATCACTGCACTGTGTTTTTGTCATACCGTTAATGAAGGTTATTATCGCGGAGGGAGTCCTCCGGCCAAAGGATTCCTTTCCATTCGCATTACTGGGGAAGGACCTCGATATGCATAACGTTCAGAATGCAATATTATTTACTTTTATTATTATTCGGAAGATGAAACCTATTCGTATGGAACAAGCCCACCACAGGGGCCAGTGACTTGAAATTCAAGCTGTCAAGGAATATGGGGTTCATTCGCAAGAAAAACTGAAGGTTATGGGAAAAAAGAAAGCGGAGATCAGATTAATTAACAAATTGATAAATAAATAAGTAAAAATGCAAGTTGAATTGTTTCAGGGTAGTAATGCATTGTACCTTCGCATGAACTTCTGAAGTTCCAACTGCACGACATCCTCGTGAAAACTGTTCCACAGTCCAGAGTTTTGAGGAATAAAGGACCTCTGAAACTGAGAAGTTCGATAGAAAGGCACATTCATTACATATTGGTGCACCTGTTCAGCGAATCTGGTAGCTCTCAGCAGATAAAGGAGATCATGGATCAATTGTGAAAGATCTCTGTTGAAATATAACTTATGAAACGGTGACAAACAAGAGAACATCCGTCGATGGCCCAAGTCATAACTACTACTGTTAGGAAACAGAAGCCTACCACCACTATATCTAAAAGAGATAAATCTCTGGCAGAAGCGGACATCCACACCGAAGAACAGTAGTTTAGTAAACGGAGTACATATGACCTAAAACAAGTTGCACTGGTTAGATGTGAGTCAAAGATTACACCTGGAATAGTTAAAGCTTAAGACTCCTTCAGCAAAGTTCCATCCACCTGAAGGAGGATTGGGTGGGAAATCTTTAAGAGATCTGCCAATCAATAGTTTTCATTTTACTGGAGTTCCACCTCATAACCCACCAACGACACCATTCCCTGATCCGGTCCATGTCCCGACTGGGGCTGAGGGCAGCTTCATTTATCAAAAGTTGGGATTTTACTACGCCCACAAGTGTTGCATCATCGGCAGACTGAACAATCTTGTTTTCCAGGCCAAACATACCATGTCACTATTCACTAAAAATAACAATGGCCCAAGAACACTGCCCTGTGGCACTCCTGACACAATAGGTCTTGGTTTACAAAAGATACCGTCCACAGCAACTCACTGCTGCCTACCCGTAAGGAAATCTTGAAGTAATCCCAAAACATATTCACCCACGCCATGATTCTGAAGCTTATAAATAAGTGCCTATGGAATCTTGAATTTCAGTCAATGGTCCCTGTGGGCTTGTTCCGTGTGAATAAGGTTCATGTTCATCTTCTGAAAATAATAATAATAATAATAATATAAAATAATAATAATAATAATAATAATAATAATATGTTTTGTTAAAAATGACTGCTGCTTCAGCACTATTAATCTTATAAAGAATCTTCTCTATCTTTCTGATGACGGCTTTCTCGTTGTTGCTTAGACTGGCGAGCAACGCACCAAAGGGCATGGTAAAATTCGGTTGAGTCATTTGATTTATTATTGCTTATACAATTCTCTCTTCCCTCTCTCTCTCTCTCTCTCTCTCTCTAACGCGACGTTTCTCCTGATCGACAGGACATTTATCAAGCGATAACTGCTGAGGGACTGAATTCCAGTGGTTGTTGTTGTTTTTGATTTAGCTGACCTTGTGTCAGCACGGGCTCTTGCTCACAGAGCAGCCCGTAATATTCCAGTGGCGAGTCCTTTCTCCTTTTATCGTGGTGTTGCGAGCTTCTCCAGTACGGTCAGAGCACTTCTCCGGTAGGTCGAGTTTTTATTGGTTCCTTGGGAAGGTGACTCATACGGCGGGCGTTGACGAGTCTTGCAGACCTTCTCAGGTAGGGGGTATCACCGGGAGCCTCTTGATTGGCTTCTACCTGCGTGACGTCACCCCTGGTATTATTCTCATGTCCGGTGTCGTTCCATGCGCGCTGGTACTTTCGTTAGGGGAGAAGGGTGTGGTCCTCCTCACACACGTCGGTATCAGGAACGCTTCTTGGGTGGTATTGAGGGGAGGCTTTCCTCGAGGATGAGCAGCGCTTCTAGGAGACGCAGACGTCGTGGCAGGTGCTCTCCCGATGATCTTAATATTCCTGACGATGTCGTCTCTCGTGATGTTTCTGCGGTGTACTGCAAGGGCGTGCTGCCTAATGGCGCCCTCCTGGCGTGGCAGGAAATCCTTTTTGACAGGCGCATCGTCGTCATGCCGATGTAAATCCCAGGGCATCCTTGGGCGGGGCATACGTATCGGTAGACGACGTTGGACTGCTTCAGGGGGTCTCCTGCCGGTGGGAAGGGGTTGTTCTTCATCAGGAGGTCTTTCGTACGCCGATTCTTGTAGTAAATAATGAGGGACACTCTCTTCCTTCCTCCATGGGGCGGAGTGTTCCTCTATTATTTTCTTCATGGCTGCTTCTTCTTCCTTGTATTGGTGGTGCATGAAGGCTTTATAGAAAAGTTTGATATCCTCCGGGGGCGGAATGTTCCTTCTCTCTTCCTCCGTCATGTACCACTTGTCAAGGGCGGCTCGAGTTTCTCGGTTTACGAGTTTGTTCGAGTACCCATTGTTAATTAGCATCTGGGATGCTCGGTCGAGTTCGAGGTGTGTGTCCTGCCCACGTCGAACAGTGCGAGAGGGGCCCTCCTCCGACGAAGGCCCTGACGGTGGTGGTCTTGAACTGCGCAGGACACTCGCTATCACCATTCAGACAAAGTCCGAGGTTCGTAGCTTTGGTGTAAGCGTTCCTGATACCGACGTGTGTGAGGAGGACCACACCCTTCTCCCCTAACGAAAGTACCAGCGCGCATGGAACGAACACCGGACATGAGAATAATACCAGGGGTGACGTCACGCAGGTAGAAGCCAATCAAGCAGGCTCCCGGTGATACCCTACCTGAGAAGGTCTGCAAGACTCGTCAACGCCCGCCGTATGAGTCACCTTCCCGGGGAACCAATAAAAACTCGACCTACCGGAGAAGTGCTCTGACCGTACTGGAGAGCTCGCAACACCACGATAAAAGGAGAAGGACTCGCCACTGGAAACTTACGGGCTGCTCTGTGAGCAAGAGCCCGTGCTGACACAAGGTCAGCTAAATCAAAAACAACAAACAACCACTGGAATTCAGTCCCTCAGCAGTTATCGCTTGATAATGTCCTGTCGATCAGGAGGAAACGTCGCGTTAGAGAGAGAGAGAGAGAGAGAGAGAGAGAGAGAGAGAGAAGAATTGTATAAGCAATAATAAATCAAATGACTCAACCGAATTTTACCATGCCCTTTGGTGCGTTGCTCGCCAGTCTGAGCAACAACGAGAAAGCCGTCATCAGAAAGATAGAGAAGACTCTTTATAAGATTAATAGTGCTGAAGCAGCAGTCATTTTTAACAAAACATGTCTACGAGAGGGTCTCCTTCCGAAATAATAATAATAATAATAATAATAATACAAAAAGGCAAAGTAACGAGAACTGAAGGGATAAAGCTACCAGATGGAAGCAACATCAAACACATAGATGAGACAGGATACAAATACCTGGGAATTATGGAAGGAGGGGATATAAAACACCAAGAGATGAAGGACACGATCAGGAAAGAATATATGCAGAGACTCAAGGCGATACTCAAGTCAAAACTCAACGCCGGAAATATGATAAAAGCCATAAACACATGGGCAGTGCCAGTAATCAGATACAGCGCAGGAATAGTGGAATGGACGAAGCCAGAACTCCGTAGCATAGATCAGAAAACCAGGAAACATATGACAATACACAAAGCACTACACCCAAGAGCAAATACGGACAGACTATACATAACACGAAAGGAAGGAGGGCGAAGACTACTAAGCATAGAGGACTGCGTCAACATCGAGAACAGAGCACTGGGGCAATATCTGAAAACCAGTGAAGACAAGTGGCTAAAGAGTGCATGGGAAGAAGGACTAATAAAAGTAGACGAAGACCCAGAAGTATACAGAGACAGGAGAATGACAGACAGAACAGAGGACTGGCACAACAAACCAATGCACGGACAATACATGAGACAGACTAAAGAACTAGCCAGCGATGACACATGGCAATGGCTACAGAGGGGAGAGCTAAAGAAGGAAACTGAAGGAATGATAACAGCGGCACAAGATCAGGCCCTAAGAACCAGATATGTTCAAAGAACGATAGACGGAAATAACATCTCTCCCATATGTAGGAAGTGCAATACGAAAAATGAAACCATAAACCACATAGCAAGCGAATGCCCGGCACTTGCACAGAACCAGTACAAAAAGAGGCATGATTCAGTGGCAAAAGCCCTCCACTGGAGCCTGTGCAAGAAACATCAGCTACCTTGCAGTAGTAAGTCGTACGAGCACCAACCTGAGGGAGTGATAGAAAACGATCAGGCAAAGATCCTCTGGGACTATGGTATCAGAACGGATAGGGTGATACGTGCAAACAGACCAGATGTGACGTTGATTGACAAAGTCAAGAAGAAAGTATCACTCATTGATGTCGCAATACCATGGGACACCCAGAGTTTGAAGAGAAGAGAGGGAAAAAATGGATAAGTATCAAGATCTGAAAATAGAAATAAGAAGGATATGGGATATGCCAGTGGAAATCGTACCCATAATCATAGGAGCACTAGGCATGATCCCAAGATCCCTGAAAAGGAATCTAGAAAAACTAGACGCTGAAGTAGCTCCAGGACTCATACAGAAGAGTGTGATCCTAGAAACGGCACATATAGTAAGAAAAGTGATGGACTCCTAAGGAGGCAGGATGCAACCCGGAACCCCACACTATAAATACCACCCAGTCGAATGGAAGGACTGTGATAGAGCAAAAAAAAAAAAAAAAAAAAAAAAAAATAATAATAATAATAATAATAATATCGAGCTATACTGTGACAAAATATCTGCATATATATATATATATATATATATATATATATATATATATATATATATATATATATATATACAAACCAACTGAACACCATATCTATGGAAGTTTGAATTTAGTCAATGGCCCCTTTGATAGCCTTCTTCCATATGAACAAGGTTCATCTTCTGAATAATAATAATAATAATAATAATAATAATAATAATAATAATAATAATAATTTAATAATAATAATAATAATAATAATAACAACAATGTTATAATAATAATAATATATAACTTGAACAGTTTCAATAATATAGTGAACATGAGGTAGGGAGTAAGCGCCCATTACACTCTAATGTAATTAAATTAAATAATATGCATAAAGGATAATAAATTGAAGATGCATACGACATACACCGTGCCATCACGCACGCAATCATCAGGGCAAGTCTTTGCTTCATCTGCGCAGCACCACTGATGGATGGTCACAATTAAGTGCCAATTTATGCAACTTGCAATTACGCTTACTCTATGCTGCACTGGGGCTTCCCATGGTTCGCTTTTAAACTGACTAGAGAATTCATGTTCTCTTTGCGTCGTTCTCTCATATGAATGTATGCATATATAAATATATCTATATATATATATATATATATATATATCTTATATATAGATATCCATATATGTATGTCTAGGATATATATATGTGTTGTTATATATATATTCTATATATATGTTATCTTATATTTTTCTTATTTTATATATATCTACTTGTCTAATATATCTTATATATGTATATGTATTATATATATATATGTATATATATATATATATATATATATATATATATATATATATAAATAATATATATGTATGTTATATATATAATATATATATTTATATATATATATATATTTATATATATATATATTACATATATATATATTATATATAAAAGGCATCAGAATTAACGTCTCGCCGCATTTCATCTACTTAGTAGGCAACGTTTCGAGGCCAATTACAAAGGATAATTTATTTGAAAAGAAACTAAAAAATTAGAAGGGCAATGATAAGTACCTTTAAAGGAATAGGACGGAAGACGAGTGAGTCATAAGATACCCACGGTCTCATCTAGACCGTGAAGATACGTAGGTTAAAAGTAAACCCATGTCAAGAAGAGAGGGACGGCGGTCGTTTGACTGTCTGACTCTGGAACTATTTGTTTATTAAAAAGTGATTCATAGATCGCAAGTTGTTGTGGCGAAGGGGCTCTAGTCAGAATTTTGAATTACTCACACTGGATGTTAAATTTACATTTATAGGATGGTTCCGAATATTGGAGTACTCAGAAGACGCCAATCGAACTCCAACGCAGCAACTCACGGCAATCAATGCGAACTTTGAGGAACCTACGAGAAGATCCAACATATTTTCCCCGATTACATAGTGGACGAGTTTATCTTTATATTTGAATAGGGACCCGATTGTCATAGGATTTGCTGTTATTATTACATAACACACAAACACACGCTTATATATACATGTATATATATGAAAATTTAATAGCCACAATGCCCTCTTAACTTCTCAAATGCTTTGCTCTTTTTTGAATACGCTTGTCACTGTAAAGCCTAAAGCTCCAACTTCAAAAAAATTTGAAGATAACATGATGTCCAGTAGCTTTTATATATATATATATATATATATATATATATATATATATATATATATATATACATGAAAACAACACGTATATGTATGTACGGAGGGGTCAGCTCGGCAAGGTGACCTCGGCGTGATTATGGTATCGCGGGTCCGTTTCCCGCGGCTGGACATCATGCTAATTAATTACAAATTTCTTTGAAGTTGGAGCTCATGTCTTTGTAGTAAGAAGCCTATCCTAAAAAAGAGCAAAAAATTGAGAAGTTACGAGGGCGTTGTGGCTATTACAATTTCATACGTATCTGGTAAAAACAACCATTAGATTCTGCATATACATATAAAATATATACTAATATTATATTTATAATAATATATTATATATTAATATATATACATTATCTATTATATATATTATATATATATAATATAATAATATATTATATATATATATAGATATTATGTGCGCATATATATATATATATATATTATAATATATATATATATATATATATATATATACACACACATCTATATATATATATAACTATATATATATATATATTTATATATATATATATATATATGATATAATATCTATATAGAGAGAGAGAGAGAGAGAGAGTGGCGGTATGTTGAAACACTGGACTCTTCCTTCGTCCAACCAGAGCTAAGAGAGAAATTGAAGTCCACCCATTCACAGAAACTGACAACACGGGCAGAATCTAGCCTCAGAAAGGGCTGCAATAATTACAAAGTAACATAAAAAAAAAGATCTGAGCGCCTCTCGCCAGCGAGAAAACTGTAGAATAGAAGAGAATAGACTATAGTATTTAGGTCAGAGGCCAAGTGCTGAAACCTACGAGGACATTCATGGCTGAAACGGAAACTGACAGCAAAGAAGCTTGGAAGGTGTAACAGGAGGAAAACCTTCTGTAATTGTGCTAAAAATCAATTGTTAGCAGAGGATTAAAAGTAAGATGGAAGAAAGAGAATATGAACGGAAGTACAGTCAAAAGAATGAATGGCGTTTCTGCTATGAGCCGAAGGGACGCTGCAAAGAACTTTAAGTAATGCCTACAATGCACAGAATGAGGTGTACTGAGGGCACTTCACCTCCTTCGGTAGCAAGAAATCCAATTATGGCACCAAGCAGATAACCGGCGTCGACTTCCAACCCCTGAACTGGAACGGAAGTACTTCCAGCACTCAGCTAAGCTAATTGGAAGCAAGAGGGGCGGTTGGAGGTTAAGAGGCGAATCTAAGTTGTAACAAAATGGAAGACAGGCCATTACCTAATTACTTCTGATGAGAGGGAGACTCGTAAGAGAGACCTGGGTGTATTCGGGACTTCAAGGCTTAGAAATACTATTATGTTTTAGTATCTAACGGACCTCATCACGCTAATGCGGTATGCCCGATTTCATACATGTCATTATTTCTGTTAGGGGAAATAATGGTCCTATTTGTTACTTGTTTTCTAAATTTTAATGATCCAAAAAATATTCTCTATATCTTGCACAAGCCCCATTCCTTTTGTTTATACTGCATCTTGTTTCTATTATCTATTCTTTCATGGTTTGGCTCATATCCTCGAGTTTTCATTTAATTTACCTTCATTTTTTACACGGATCAGAAGAATTAAAACACAGGGATGTCAATACTTTTTAAGCATTATAAGCACATGCTATGGAAAATGAATGCTAAAGGCAAAAAAAAATAATTAAGCTTTTCTTTTGTCTTGCTGCTGCTCTCTTCGCATACTCTGCAGTAGGTACTTGAAGTATTAAGGGCCTGATTGTCACTAACATAAGACAAAAAATGTAGATTTTGGTTCCTATAATCATTGCGAAAAATAAAAACGCTTAGGGAAAATATGCACTTTTTCGCTTTAATTATGAATTATCAATGCCGGAAGTCATATTTCTCTATATATCTGCAACTCCAAAATTCCAATACGATAAATAGATAATATATATATATTATACCATTATTATAATAATATATTATAAAATATATTATATAAATATATAATTATATAATATCTATTATATATAATATATAATTATATATTATATATATATATATATATATAATTATATAATATTATATTAGCCGAAGCCAGGTACTATGTCGTACCTCTAAGTAAATGGGGATACAATCCACAATGAAGTAAAATCCTCTTGTTGATTAAAATATATATTCTTGTACAAGATTAAAGCTTTCGACCATCAACTGTGAACAAGACCACAGTTGATGGTCGAAAGCTTTAATCTTGTACAAGAATATATATTTTAATCAACAAGAGGATTTTACTTCATTGTGGATTGTATCTCATATATATATGTATATATATATATATATATATATATATATATATATATATAACTGACAATGACTCATAGCTTAAAAAGAACCTGGTAAATCTCTGAATGTGTTTAGACGAGGAAAATTGTCTGTAAGATAAAAATTGACAAAGGAAGTCCTGTAACTGCAAATGAGTGTATGTGTTGTTACGTAACACCAAAATGGCTTTAAAACAGCTGTCAATTTGCGAGACAATATTGAATATAATGAGTCAAGCTGAGGAGAGGCAAATTTATCCCAGACTCAAGTATGTAGAAAGGCCAGCATGATTCTATTTCGGGAACAGTCACCACGGGAATGGAATGATATTCAAGTTCACTGATGTTCCCTCGCGAATTGTACCTATTACAACTTTGGGACGGTATTTGTACTTCAAGTGATACGAACCTTGGCATAATTAGGAGTTTTCTAAAAGTAGACGCCATTTTCTGAAATTCAACTGTGGCACTGTTTAAGCCAAAGGCTCTAAAAAATTACATGATATGCTTCAAGTGACCTTTTCCGTCGTCTTATTACGTCAACCCTTTCCACTGTGTATGTACCAGGAGTTATTTTCAGTAATCTTCTGTTGAAGAATTGATTCCTACCAAGCCAGTTTCTTTTTTTTACTGGAGCTAAATTCCTAACTTTACTGCGTTCCATGTCACTTCTGAAGTCAATGAAAAGTGAAATCTTGGCTCGAGTGTTCCAGCTTTTAGAAAGGCTTATCCATAAATGATATTTCAATCAGTTTTGCTGTTTACCAGAAAAGCTGGACTTCTCTGGCATGTTAAGTTCTTCACTAATTTGTCTTCATTGATTTGACTAAACCACAAAGAAAATATACATGAACTCTGAAAAAGCTTCTATAAGGAGTAATTTTTAAGATTAACGTGATAAGAAGATTGTACCTAAAGAATATATAATGTTTGCTTGACATGTACGGTAAGTATAACCACAATGTGAAACATCGAAAGATATTAATTTCATAAATAATACCAAATTCACCGAAAGATCTCAAATCTGAAAATATCTGAAAAACAATAAAAAAAACCTTCATATACATTTGTTAACAAAGCTTCAAACAAGTCTTTCAGCTTTAAAATACCTTTTGTTGATATAATGGGTAATTTTCTTTCAGACAATACGCCGCAAAGCTTATCATGGTTTGATCAAGATAAGCCCAACAATTACGTACAAAGCAGAGAGGGGGAATGGTTTTTGGGGGTTGGGGTTAAGGCTAAGCATTTGTTGTTACTGTAAGATTAAATAGGCCTAAATTCACAGCCCGGAAACTCCTCAAGTTCTGACCAGGGGAGGGAGAATAAAAACTTTAGAATAGAATATACAATTCAAGCCGAAGCCCAAGCGCTGGGACCTATGAGGTCATTCAGCGCTGAAAGGAAAATTGAGAGTAAAAGGTTGCAAAGGTGTAACGAGGGGAAAAAATCGGAGCTGCAGTATGAAATAATATTGTTAGAAGAGAGTGGAGAGTAACATGGAATAGAGAGAACATGAATGGAGGCAGAGTAAAAGGAGTGAAAGGGGTTGCAGCTCGGGGGCTGAAGCAGGGACGCTGCAAAGAACCTTAAGTAATGCCTACAGTGCACCGCGCGTGAGGTACATTGACCCAACTACCCCGCCACGGGGAAGAAACGTTGATGAATTTGTTACTTTTCAATGTCAGTGGACTATAAGAAGGAAACCTAATAACCTTACGTATCCCCTGGGGATTGGGATCATTTGAAATATAATTATGCCAGCGTTCATATTTCTGGAACACTGACCAAAAATACACACGCATGCACATATGCACACACATAAGGATGGGTATAATTTGAGCTGTAAATATACCAGCCTTCATATTTATGAAAACACACACAAAAAAACGCACACGCACGCACATAAACACACACCTCTGGATCTTCCGTGATGAAAAAAAAAGAACATAAAAGAAGTTATCAAGTTAAAATTTTAAAGAAACTTCAAATTGTCTGTTGGCATTTCTTAGGAAAAAATGTCTGTCCCAAACTGCAAAATACTTAAGTAATCCAGGTATTTGCAGTTGAAGTCTCGTCCATCTGCATCTTTACTTTTCCTCCGTGTTACGTTTCTGTTTTTAGTTTACTGTAAAAGAAAATGACTTTGATGGCTATTTGTCTGTCCATAAGCACTTTTTCTGTTCACCCTCAGATCTTACAAACTACTGAGGCTAGAGGGCTACAAATTAGTATGTTAATCATCCACCTTCCAATCATCCAACATATCAAATTGCAGCCCTCTAAACTCAGTAGTTATTATATTATTTAAGGTTAAAGTTATTAGCCATCATGGTGGGTCTAGCATCGATATAGGACAGGCCACAATTGGGCCGTGGTTAAAGTTTCATAGGCCGCGGCTCATATGGCATTAAACCGAGACCACTGAAAGACAGATCTATTTTTGGTGGCCTTGATTATACGCTGTGCAGAACACTAGACTGCGACGAAGAAACTTCGGCGGCAAAATTTTTTTATTGTTCAAATTGCGGTTCTCTCTCTCTCTCTCTCTCTCTCTCTCTCTCTCTCTCTCTCTCTCTCTCTCTCTCTCTCAATATAATTTGGCAGATACAAACTAAATTAAGAAAACAATGAATTTCAAACTGGGTGATTTACATGAGTCAGGCAAAGAGCAATTATATAAAACACCAGTCTTTGAAACTGCTCTTAAATTTCCGGTAAGGCAATCGCATTCTTTCTTACAGGGCTGTTTTTATTTACTACCTAAAATAATCTTTCCAGTTAAGAAAAGGTTCTTAACCGGAATTTATCAGCATGTTAATCGTTTACTTACATTTTTAATTATTTATTTATTTGTTAATTTATTTGTTTTTCTAATAATTTATCTCCTCTTTATGTATATTCTCATTACGTTTGTTCTTTCTAATGAACACCACATTCTTTAGAAGCTTCAATTTCAAATCATTATGGCTTGTTCCCTAAGAATAGGGCTCATCTTCTGAATAATAATAATAATAATAATAATAATAATAATAATAATAATAATAATAATAATAACAACAACAACTTCAGTTTTCAGAGAATTAAAAAGGATAAACCAAAATAAAAAAAAATCTGAATTTACCCGATACTGCTTACTCAAATTATTGCACCAATAAAGATCTAATCTTAGGCCTCAATATTCCGATAAAAAAAGTATTTGAAACTAAGCCCACGGTAATGTGTACAGTGGAAAATTAATAACTGCTGTCCCAATGTCAAAAATGCATTAAATCAATACACTGCGTAAAAACACTACACTAATATTTTATCATAAGATTTACAAAAATGCGACATAAATATACGTACCCAAGGATAGTCTAAATGCAAAACATTTTTTGTTGCCCTTGGAATACATGGAAAGAAAAATTCAACTTTTGATATCTAGGAACATTCGTCGATGGTGCGTCACCGTCACCACCACAAAGCACCTGTGATATTTCATGCAAAATTGCATTATCAGCGTTAATATAGGACATTCTCCATTGACAGCCCAGAACCGTGCTATGAAAATTACAACTTCAATCTATAATAATAAATCTGGGTGGCTGTAGGAGAGACATGTCACAGCCACCCACATCCTACAAACCAGTTTGTCCGCCCATGGTGTGGGTAAAAAGTTAAGTATATCTTAGTGTAACAATACCATTGAGCTGATTAACAGCTCTCCTACGGCTGGCCCAAAGGCTTAGATATTTTTACGTGGCTAGGAACCAATTGGTTACCTAGCAACGGGACCTACAGCTTACTGTGGGGTCCGAACCACATTATATCGAGAAATTAATTTTTAAACAATAGAAATAAATTCCTCTGATTCCATCGAACTAGCGACTACCCAATCGGTAGGTGAGCACGTACTCCACTCATCCAACGAGGAACTAGGGTGTGGATAGGTAGGGAGGCAGGAGGGCAGAGGAGACATCCACCCTCCTACTGTAAACCTCGTTGTCCGTCCCAGGTGTGGGAGGAGTGGGTAGGTGATTGGGAGGGTAGGGGAGACAGCAGAGTGGAGTTCCAGAGTTTGTAATGCAAGCCAACAACATGCTCGCACAAAATAAAACACTTTAGTCTGCCAATTTTAGGCACTTTCAAAGGCCAGAGTATGACAAGAAATTGTACATATAAGAGAGTCCACTCTTAAACAGATAATCCACAACCCAGATGAACCCTATTCATATGGAACATGCCAGATGCTGTGTAGGCAACACAGTTACTTTTTACCTTTGTAAGGTCATACTGCATAACATGAATAATTACTATATATGTCTGTAATTGTATGCTCCAAGGAAAGACTTGTGGCACGTAATAGAAGTGTGTCCAGCAACCTCTCGTACAGCGTGTCCAGCAACCTCTCGTACAGTAATTTTAGTTGACTCATGCAAGTTTGAGGGAACCATTGAAGGAGAGGGTACTCTTCGGAGGAGGAAGGCAGGAATCCTGCCAAGCTGGGGAAGTGGGCCTGGGGAGGGCCCAACCACCCAAAAGGATGGGAGCCGAAGGCTTTCTGGGCAAACCAGTCCTTTGAGAATACCCTTGAAGGAGAGAGTAATTCCTCAGCCTCTGAGGAAGACAACAATCCTGACAGGCTAAAACCATTCCCTTGAGGACACCCCCTGAAGGAGAGGGTACTCCCCAGAGACTGCTTCCTTGGAGGATGGCAGGTACCCTGCCAGGCTGGGGAAGCATGCCTGGGGAGGGCCCAAACGCCCGAAGGGTGGGAGCCAAAAGCTCTCTGGGCAAACCAGTTCCTTGAGGGCACCCTTGAAGGAGAGGGTACTTCCTCAGCTTCGAAGGGCTAGGGCAGTGAGCTAGGGGATGGCCCAACAACCCCAAGGGTGAGAGCCACAGGCTCTAAGGGTAAACCAGCCCCTCAAGGGGACCCTTTAGGAGAGGGTACTCCTCAGAGTATAGTATTATATTATATAATATAATATCATATTATAATATATAATATATATATTGATATATATACACATATTTATCATATATATATATATATATATATATATTATATATAATATATATATATGTATAATAATTATTTATATTATATATATATATATCTCTATATATTATTATATATATATATATATTAGATATATAATACAAAATATATATATATATATATATATATATATAATTATATATATTGTATATATATATTTATATATATATATATATAAATATCTTATAAATATATTATATATTAAATATATATTATATATATTATATATATGTATATATATTATTTAATTAAATCAGCAGGTCAGTGCAAGATAATGTCACTCTTTTGTGTGTGTGTGTGTGTAATATATATATATATATATATATATATATATATATATATATATATATATATATATATATATATATATATATATATATATATATATATATATATATCACAAGGTGGAGAGGTAAAGGCATGTCTCAGCGTAGTACATAATTTATTGCCGACGTTTCACATCACTTCGATGCATTTTCAAGGCTGGAAATGATAAAAATACAAACATACAAGACTCGTCACTGATAAAACACCGTATAATATTTAAAATTTAAAATTGAACACTAAAACATTTAAAATGTAAAAATTATTGTACAACAACACTAGGTTGGAGAGACAACCTACCAGAGTAAAAAATAGAAGGTGACTGAAGGACAGAGTGGGAAGAAAAAAAATAATAAAGTAAAAAAAAACACTCACACACAAAACTATGTAAACAAACAAGTGGTTAGGCTATGAACAGCTGAACTGACGAGGACTGGGCATTTAAATTCGGTACATTAGTTTTGATTAAAATTGATTCCAGTGTTAAAAGCTCGTCATCTTTATTGGCTGATCCAATAATTTTAAAATCATCGATGTCCAAGCGGGAGCGACAGGTAATAGAGTGGTTCCGGATGCTGGATAGCTCAGGATTGGATAATTTGCATCCTGTTCGGAAACTGACTCCTTTGTGGGCGCAGAAACAGACTTGTAGCAGCCTCTTCGTGCATCCAACATAAGTACCCCGATTACATCTGGGACAAGTGTATTGATAAACTATGTTGGACACCAAAGGCGGGCTTAATCTGTCTTTAGCTCTGAAAAGAGATCGGATTGTTAGAGGATTTTTCGGAATTAATTTTAGGTTCAAAGCTGGTAATTCCTTGTTAATTAATTGTATAACTTTCTTTTTGAAGGAACTGTCATGGAGGAAAGGGAACTTAGCATAGATGATTAACTTGGGAACGCTATGTATAGGAGGTGGGGGGTTTATTTTCATGTTTAAAAATTTATTGAGGGTTCTATAAAAGTGCACTGAGGGGAAACAGTTGTTGCTAAAAAAGTTTACTAGAAAATCTATTTCGTTGTGGAAAGAGACCCAACTGGAAGTGAGGACAAAGGCTCTATGAAGGAGAGTGGAGAGGGCATTTAATTTAAAATTAAAATTACATGAGCTATAGAAATTTGTCCCTAAGCCTGTAAATGTACTCTTTCTGTAAATTCCTGTATGAAAGCTATTATTGTCTCTAGAAACAAGTAAATCTAAAAATGGCAATGAGTTATGGGATTCTTTCTCTATGGTGAACTTAATATTAGGATGTTGAGAGTTAATAAATTCTAAAAAAGCTTCGGCATTAAAATCAAACCTAAACAACGCAAACGTGTCATCCGCGTACCTTCTGTAAAATAGGGGGTAAATGTTGAGGGGGCAACTGTCAAAGATGGTCTCCTCCAGGGGGTTCATAAAAATATTGGCGAAGGTGGGACCAAGTGGGCTGCCCATCGCCATCCCTTCAATTTGCTTAAAACAAGGGTCTTTAAAAATAAAAGTCGTGTCCTGCACGGCCAATTCTAAAAGTTGCTTAAATAACGGACAAGTAAAACCTTTAAAAATAGAATCAGAGAGAGGAAAAAGTTTATCTAAAATAATTTCGATAGTTTCTCTAACTGGAATACTGGTAAATAAGGACTTAACATCAAAACTCACCATGAAGAGATCAGAATCTTGCTTTAAAATATCATTTTTAAAATCAGATGTGTTTTTTATGTTATGGGTACTATGGGCGAGTGGTTCTAGGAGGGGAACAAGGTACTTGGCATGGTGATAATTAGGGGTGTTAAGTGAAGATAGAATTGGTCTAAGTGGGACGCCCTCCTTGTGGATTTTCGGGAGACCGTACATAATCCCATAAGTGGCCCCAGTAACATATAAATTCTGAAAAGTCATCTCATCAATAATGTTTTTATTTTTAAGAAGTCTCAGAAATCTGTTGATCTTTTCCTCTACTTTAATAATATTCTGAAGGTTAGGAGTTCCCAAGTTCTGAAATTTAGTGGTATCGTCGAGTATCGAACACATTTTCGTCACATAATCGAGTTTATCTAAGATTACTGTTCCCTTACCTTTATCAGGATGCAAAATGATAATGTCTTGGTCTTTAGCTAATTCTTTCAAGATTAGGAGATCCTCTTTCTTGAAGAAAGGAGCCCATCTAGTTTTTAGATTATTGTAGGTTTGGTGGGCTAGAGCTGACAGTTGTTTTCTTAGATAATCTGCATTATTACAGAACGGCAATTTGGTCAGTTTCTGGAATAAAATTTCTAAAGGGAGAAAAAATTGTTGAAAACTGGGTTTAAAACTAGGGAGACAGAAGTCTAAACCTAAAGATAAAAGGAATTCTTGGTCCCACCTTCGCCAATATTTTTATGAACTCCCTGGAGGAGACCATCTTTGACAGTTGCCCCCTCAACATTTACCCCCTATTTTACAGAAGGTACGCGGATGACACGTTTGCGTTGTTTAGGTTTGATTTTAATGCCGAAGCTTTTTTAGAATTTATTAACTCTCAACATCCTAATATTAAGTTCACCATAGAGAAAGAATCCCATAACTCATTGCCATTTTTAGATTTACTTGTTTCTAGAGACAATAATAGCTTTCATACAGGAATTTACAGAAAGAGTACATTTACAGGCTTAGGGACAAATTTCTATAGCTCATGTAATTTTAATTTTAAATTAAATGCCCTCTCCACTCTCCTTCATAGAGCCTTTGTCCTCACTTCCAGTTGGGTCTCTTTCCACAAAGAAATAGATTTTCTAGTAAACTTTTTTAGCAACAACTGTTTCCCCTCAGTGCACTTTTATAGAACCCTCAATAAATTTTTAAACATGAAAATAAACCCCCCACCTCCTATACATAGCGTTCCCAAGTTAATCATCTATGCTAAGTTCCCTTTCCTCCATGACAGTTCCTTCAAAAAGAAAGTTATACAATTAATTAACAAGGAATTACCAGCTTTGAACCTAAAATTAATTCCGAAAAATCCTCTAACAATCCGATCTCTTTTCAGAGCTAAAGACAGATTAAGCCCGCCTTTGGTGTCCAACATAGTTTATCAATACACTTGTCCCAGATGTAATCGGGGTACTTATGTTGGATGCACGAAGAGGCTGCTACAAGTCTGTTTCTGCGCCCACAAAGGAGTCAGTTTCCGAACAGGATGCAAATTATCCAATCCTGAGCTATCCAGCATCCGGAACCACTCTATTACCTGTCGCTCCCGCTTGGACATCGATGATTTTAAAATTATTGGATCAGCCAATAAAGATGACGAGCTTTTAACACTGGAATCAATTTTAATCAAAACTAATGTACCGAATTTAAATGCCCAGTCCTCGTCAGTTCAGCTGTTCATAGCCTAACCACTTCTTTGTTTACATAGTTTTGTGTGTGAGTGTTTTTTTTTACTTTATTATTTTTTTTCTTCCCACTCTGTCCTTCAGTCACCTTCTATTTTTTACTCTGGTAGGTTGTCTCTCCAACCTAGTGTTGTTGTACAATAATTTTTACATTTTAAATGTTTCTGTGTTCAATTTTAAATTTTAAATATTATACGGTGTTTTATCAGTGACGAGTCTTGTATGTTTGTATTTTATCATTTCCAGCCTTGAAAATGCATCGAAGTGATGTGAAACGTCGGCAAAAATATTTGTACTACGCTGAGACATGCCTTACCTCTCCACCTTGTGATATCTGTAGGGCTTGAGCCTCCTTACTAGTCTTCTATATATATATATATATATATATATATATATATATATATATAATATATATATATATATATATATATATATATATATGTATGTATGTATATATATATTATTCTGAATTGCTCGTTCACTCCTAGTAAATGTACTTAACACTGAAAAATTTGGCCTTGAATGGAGACGGGAGATCAGCACAAAAGAAAAAAACTACAAGGGCATAAGGCCGATATTACTGAGGAAGGAGGAATTTACATAAAAGCTGGACTTTAGTTTGAAATGCACTGTATTTACATTAATTTACAGAAGTCAAGGAGACTAATAAGGGGGTTGATTGGTCGATTCACCGGAAACACGTGGCTGGCGCAATCCAGACACGGCGTTCAGAAATTTTGCGCAAATGGATTAAAAATGCAAGCTTGCTCCAAGTGTTTCCAATTTCTACCACAATCAGGTGTTTGTCTGCAAAGAGAGGACACTGGCATAAGGGGGGGGGGCCACACGAGGGCGAACATTACACAATACTTTCTTTCAAGCAGTAGTTTACAGGCCACTCATGGGGAAAATGAAATGACTGGGAATTTACACAAAGAGAACTATTTCGTTGCTTGAATTTACTAGGGGGGATGGTCACTAGTATCACAAGGAGAGTAATCACAGAATTGAACCTAGATGGGGAAATGAGAAACTAAACGAAAGGAGGGTTGCCGTCGCCTTGGAAAAAGGAAATGAAATACAGACAAAGGTAAAACAATTCCCTGGCTGAACTGGAATTACTCTCACAATACCTGGATCCTGGGGCTTGAATGTAGTCTTCTCCTTGATGTTTCTGTGCACTATGGACTTTTAAAAAATACTTGGGACTTCCCAGAAGAGAACAGGCCAGAAGCAGAATGGGGAAGAGGCGGCGTCTGCAGGGTGAGATGGTAGGAACTTCTGACCTCTCTTAGGTCTACCATGCTTCTGAGGCCAAGCCGCTGGCTTCCGATCCTTTTAAATCCTTGTCTCTGTTGAGGGTAATTCCGACAGCCAATGGGAGAAGAGATAGCTTTTTCAAGAGAATGGATGCTTACAGTTCAAAGGGGCAACTTGCATATAGACAAAGATGCATGAAACTGGTAAAAAGGCCTTACTTTCCTTGGTTCTGGCTTAAAATGTTGAACAATATATAATAATAATATAATATATATATACATATATATATTATATATATATCTAATATCTATATATTTCTATATAATGCTCTGTAATATATATATATATATATATATATATATCAATATATATATATATAGAATATATATAGATATATGTATGTATATATATATATATATATATAATATATATATATATATATATATAATATATATATATATATATGTATATTAATCGCTTTACAGCATCGAAAGTCCATTGGCAATAAATTTCTTGTCCAGAATTCCCGCCTTCTAGCCAAGGCCAGACGTCTCTCACCCCAACTCCCTATTTAATTCTATTCGGTAAGAAGGAGCAAACTCACAGAATATAATGACAACGCATCTTATCCAGCTATAAATGGAGGTTACAAAAAGATAGACGAACGAACGATGGCGTCTCATCAAACATACCTACACCAGAATAAGACGTCTCTGAACGGCATGGCAGTTTTCTTAGCCAGGGTGGGAGGGCGAGCCCAGAGAGAGAGAGAGAGAGAGAGAGAGAGAGAGAGAGAGAGAGATAAGAATAAGAGACTTGAACACTCCTTCCTAACATTGTCCGAAGACCAGATTCTTTGCAAGCAATTCTTTGCACACAATGCCACTAGACGTCTTGACTCGTCCTTTTCCTCCAGAGAGAGAGAGAGAGAGAGAGAGAGAGAGAGAGAGA
Source organism: Macrobrachium nipponense (assembly GCF_015104395.2). NCBI lineage: Eukaryota > Metazoa > Arthropoda > Malacostraca > Decapoda > Palaemonidae > Macrobrachium > Macrobrachium nipponense. The sequence goes on along the minus strand of NC_087218.1, from coordinate 28,615,167 downwards.
GAGAGAGATTCTCTTGTATCTAGTGGTTTTCATTTTTTTTTCCTTTCCTATTACAAGGATGGTTCCTTGAGCTCTATGACTTAACAGAGAAAAGACCAGGTTTTCCAGCAAAAGGGAACACAAAAGAAAAGGAGAGAGAGAGAAAAAAAGAGAGTAATAACGAATGGACTACTTTTGTTTCGCTCTTCTTTGAGCAAACACGCATCTGGTACAAGAGTCCGCTGGTTTCGAGATTGAGAGACAAACAGACAGGCAGACTACACTCGCGCCATCCCCTCCTCCTCCCCCTCCCCCTCCTCCTCCAGACACACACGCACACACACACACACTTACGTTAAGAAAGAGCGAAACAGATTGCAAAGCAATTCACTTTCCTTAAAAGCTATGCTCACTTAAAAAAAATAAAAAATAAATATAACAAATAAAAAACATGCGATATATAAATGTGTGTGTATAATTATATATATATATATATATAGTTATATTATAATATATATATATATATATATATATATATAATATTATATATATTCTATATATATATATATATATATATATATATGATATATATTAATATATGTATATACTATATATATATAATATATAATAATAAATATCTATATATATACTATATATATATATACATCATTATATTCTAAATATAATATATATAATATAATATATATATATATATTATATAGAACTTACGATATGTAACATCTTGGGTAACCAGAAAAAAATTATATATATAGGCATTGTGCGATAAAGTGATTCCATATGTGTAAGACGGACATGCATTTGCTTTATTACTATGGATAATGTATATTGCAGGAAAATTACCATGCAGCTAAAAGCCATTTGGTTCTCCATAGGGTTGAAAGGATATGCCGTAAGTAGTACTGGATTAGTGGAGGACACGAAGTATTTTTCCAGAAATGCACATACTTTGAATTCGTAATCATAACCAACAAGGAAGATCGCACTGGGAAATTGATATAGCAACAGGCGAATATATGAAACGGAATATGGTCTATTTCCCAGAAATAATATCATATATTTATGAACCTATATAAATAGATAAAATTGCAAATAGCTCTTTTCAAAGTAGAATTTTTGAGCAACAATCCGAATAGATCTGTATCTTTCCTATAAACTATACCGAGTTATTCAACTTGTAATAGCAATGAATATTAAAAAAAAAAATAAAAAATTATAAACAATTATCATAATTTATGAAATCGTCACAAATCAAGTGAATGGGTAGAACCGAACTTCAGAAATAAATTCCTAACTTCCTATAGGCAAATTCTTGGTCTATCCTGGAATCTGGAATCAATTCCAGATTGGGAAACAAACCTCCGTCTCGATTCCGGCGTAAGAGACACCCCTAAAAGATAATGAGCCACTCCATTATACTGATTACCTATCGGTGTTCTCAACAGGTGAGAGAATAAGGTAAAGAGTGAGAGAGTTTCTTGCTTTCCTCGGAATCCTCATCTGCCTCTTCGAGGAAGTAAAAATAAAGAAAATACACAAATTGCTGGAAGCAATATTAATTATCAATATAAAAACTGATATATAATCTACTCTACAACATAAATATTAGAGAATTTCGATGCAGTAGACACATAAACATACTCATCATCTTTTTCATTACGATATATTTACTGATTACATAACAGACATAACAAACTGAAAGTGTAAATATCTAATATTTTTCAGGCCAAACTCTTTGATTCTGGTCGCTCTGCTCTCGAAATTAATCTTCGAATTCAACTTCATAATAACAGGGAATTTGTATAAAGGTCGTATGTACTTCATAATAACAGGCAATTTATATAAAGGTCGCGTGTACTTCATAATAGCAGGCAATTTATATAAAGGTCGTGTGTACTTCATAATAACAAGGAATTTATATAAAGGTCGTGTGACTTCATAATAACAAAGAATTTATATAAAGGTCGTATGTACTTCATAATAACAGGGAATTTATATAAAGGCCGTATGTACTTCAAAATAACAGGGAATCTATATAAAGGTCGTGTGTACTTCATAATAACAGGGAATTTAAATAAAGATCGTTTGTACTTTATAATAACAAGGAATTTATATAAAGGTCGTATGTAGTTCATAATAACAACGAATTTATATAAAGGTCGTACGTGAAATGAATCATGACTTACAAGATGTTATAAAATTATCATATAACATTATAACTTACAAACATGTTATGTAATATCAAAAATATTGGCAAAATAAAACTTTAAAGTCAGCCCGCGATAAAATGTTTCTAATTGGAAAATCATGTGGCCTCTTTCAATCCTTATTTTCTCACAAACTTTTTTGCTTACGCTCACCAAGCTAATTATGAATAACACAAATAAACAAACAACGAAGGATATATTTTCAGTGCCGCAACTACTATTTGCATGAACAACAATGTGCCGAAGGTAATCCACAGAAATAGTATACGAAACTTCGAATTAAGACAAAACCAGTGTGGCCAAGCAAAAGTTCTACTATGAAAAATGCACAATATCTGAGCAACAATCCTATCAGATTTTTGTCTATACAGCTTCACTATCAAACGCTACCGGATCATTTCATGGATTATTATACGGAACCCGAGACAAAATGTCAAGTTCAAAATGCTCCAGCTTTACGCGCGTCAATAATTTATCAACCCAAAGTGGGAAATCGTCAGGTACAAACAAACTTCGCAGTGGACCAACTTAAGAATAAATTCCTAACTCTCACAACGAGCGCGTCCAGCATCCAGCAACATTCCCGAAATTCGGAATGAGTTCCAGATTCCAAAATAAACCCTTCCTCATCTCGCATTCAGCGCGGGAGACCTGACCCAAGATAATCGGTTCCTCCGCTGTACGATTCACCTATCGGAGGAGACGGAGGGTCTCTCGGCCGCCTGGCCAGAGAATTTGACTCCGGTGAAAAATTATGGGTCGTTCATTTTCACTTCTTTTTTTTTTTTTCAGAGGTGGGGGGATGAGAGAGACTCGTGTTTGCGTTTACCTAAAGCAGTGATTCTTAAACTGGATGCGGGCTACGGAATGGAGAAGCTTCCAAGGGGGGCGCAAGCAGAGTTGCCAGATGGTGACTATTATTTTTGTTACTTGTGATGTTAGATGAAGTATTTTCAAATACATTATCACTGCTTCCATGTGTATTTTTTCCCTAATATTTTCTATCAATGTAATTTGTATAATGCTGCAACTGTTTGAATAATAAGATTAAATTTGTTTCATGCGTATTTTTTTCTCATTGTTTCTATCAATGTAATCTGCACAATGCTACAACTGTTTGAATAAGGATTAAGATCAAATTTGGTTTCATCATATGTTTGTTTCACCCGTTTTATATGAACATTGTTTATTCCATTGAAATATAGTATAGTGAATGCTTATAAAAAAATCAACAGCAATGAAACAAAAAATCTATCATCCATCCATTTACTTATTTAAGTAATGAAGTATAATAATATAGAAATAGACAACACATAGTTTATTAGATGGCAAAAATTTCAGGGGTAGGGGGGCGTGGGATCCACACATAATGCAGAGGGGGTTGGCCGCAAGACAAAAAAGGTTTAAGAACTATTGACTTCTTAAGAGTAAAGAAATAATGAAAAAAACTGGCAGTTCATAGGAAAGTATCGAATGTTAAATGAATTATCAATTCTGTTGAAATGTGAATTATCACTATCATCGTTCTAAATTTACAAATATCCATATGGAGAAACTTCCACTGGACATAAATAGAAGAGAGAGAGAGAGAGAGAGAGAGAGAGAGAGAGAGAGAGAGCAATTAGTTTATCTAATAATAAATAAAGTTGTTGTGGTGGCATTACAGCTCCAAAGTTCTCCAGTAGCCATTACCTAAGTAGACAGACTATCATATTTTCCATTAGGAGAACGAGGTTGCGGCCAAAACTAAAATTAGGGTGCGCTACAGCAAATGAAGATAACGCAGTAGTGGATTTGGACCAGAATCTATTAATTTGCGTGAGTTACTTTTTATCTTTACAGTTATATTTAGTTTAGCTATGCAGTAGTTGCAGAAGTCATGCGCTCGAAGTTATATCTAATCTTTCCCACCAATAATAATAATAATAATAATAATAATAATAATAATAATAATAATAATAATAATAATAATAATAATAATAATAATGACAATCAAAAGTCACAGTAGTGTTAAAATATATTATTGTACATTGGTAAAAATACAAAGAAAGACTTTCGGATACTGCTCCGTATCCCTCTTCAGTCCTACTGACGGTCAAACAATGGGGGGAGCGTTACAACAGTAAAAAAAAAAAAAAAAAAAAAAAAGACTGGTTCAAGGCGGATGGATTTAAGTGTTGGTCAGGTAATCCTCGTTAGGTTGTTTCTGTTGGCGAGACCGATGGAGTGTCTGCTGAGCTGGAATCACCTGAACGACCATTGTACATAATATTATTTTAACACTACTGTGGCTTTTGATTGTCAATATTATAGACCCGTTACGGAGGTTCCTTAGTTCAATAATAATAATATAATAATAATAATATATTAATAATAATAATAATAATAATAATTAATAATAATAATAATAATCGTACTCTTTCATTCTTGTGTATCATAAATTATAAGTGAAATTTAAAAGTGAAAGCTTTAAACAACGGGAGATTATTAGAAATTATTGGAAATAACACCAATATCGTCCTCTCCAACTTAAACGAATTCATTGCAGATCAAACGAGACACACACACACACACACACACAGACAGACAGGACAGACAGACAGACAGACAGAGAGAGAGAGAGAGAGAGAGAGAGAGAGAGAGAGAGAGAGGCTGTCAAAACTTACACTTCACTGAGAGAGACCAGAAAATGCCATGGATCTCGAACACTTTAGAGATGTATGGTTATCTCCTATTACTTCTTTCTAATGAACATAATATTTTTTTGAAGTTTAAAATTCAAGTCACTGGCTCCTGTGATGTTGTTCCTTGTGAATAGGGTTCTTCATCTGAATATAATAATAATAATAATAATAATAATAATAATAATAATAATAATAATAATAATAATAATAGTAATGATTACTGTCGTTGTGGTGGTCAGTTGCTGGATGACGACCTTCAAGTACCTGACCGTCTTCCTCTTCAATTGGGCTAAATACCTGGCTGCCGGACGAAGCTCCTCTGTTGCCAGAGGTTCCATTTAAGTCGTTTCATTTCTTTCCATCATTGCTGAGTTTTGCTATTTAACCCATAGCTGGACTCTACCCCATCAGGAATAGGTACTCAGTTACAGCTGAGTAAGCTGAGTAGACTGAGGAAATTATGGTAAAGATCCTTTCCCAAGGAATCAACACGGAGGAGAGCGGTCACCCATCCAATGACTGAGCAGCCCCAGTGTTGCTTAACCAGTCCATTGATGACCTAACCCACTCTGCCACGGCACCAATACAATGAGGCAGACTAAAGAACTAGTCAGCGATGACACAAGGCAATGGCTACTGATGGGAGAGCTCAAGAAGGAAACTGAAAGAATGATAACAGCGGCACAAGATCAGGCCCTAAGAGCCAGATATGTTCAAAGGACGATAGATGGAAATAACATCTCTCCCATATGTAGGAAGTGCAATACGAAAAATTAAACCATAAACCACATAGCAAGCGAATGTACGGCACTTGCACAGAACCAGTACAAAAAGAGGCATGATTCAGTAGCAAAAGCCCTCCACTGGAGCCTGTGCAAGAAACACCAGCCACCTTGCAGTAATAAGTGGTACGAGCACCAACCTGAAGGAGTGATAGAAAAAGATCAGGCAAAGATCCTCTGGGACTATGGTATCAGAACAGATAGGGTGATACGTGCATATAGACCAGACGTGACGTTGATTGACAAAGTCAAGAAGAAAGTATCACTTATTGATGTCGCAATACCCTGGGACACCAGAGTTGAAGAGAAAGAGAGGGAAAAAATGGATAAGTATCAAGATCTGAATATAGAAATAAGAAGGATATGGGATATGCCAGTGGAATTCGTACCCATAATCATAGGAGCACTAGGCACGATCCCAAGATCCCTGAAAAGGAATCTAGAAAAAATAGATGCTGAAGTAGCTCCAGGACTCATGCAGAAGAGTGTGATCCTAGAAACGGTACACATAGTAAGAAAAGTGATGGACTTCTAAGGAGGCAGGATGCAACCCAGAACCTCACACTATAAAATACCACCCAGTCGAATTGGAGGACTGTGATGGAGCAAAAAAAAAAAAATAATAATAATAAGGTCACCGTGAAAATGAAGGTTACCTCTGAACGCTTGTAAGAATCCATAAACTAAACATAACCACAGAATATGTTATTTACTCCTGAACTTATTATTATTATTATTATTATTATTATTATTATTAGTATTATTATTATTATTAAGCTAATTGTAAAAGAAAAAAGTCAAAGGACACTAACTTGTGAAACGACCTTCTAAGGAGTAAATAGACCATTCATAAACATATCAATAACAGGACGAAAAGAACGCAAATTTGATGAAACATAAAAAAACAGAGCAAATGAATTCTACATTACACACACATACATACATATATATATATATAATATATATATATATATATATATATTATATATATATATATAATATATATATAGTATATATGTTTACATACTATGTATAGACACACACATTATATATATATATATATATATATATATATATATATATATATATATATATATATATATATTTACATACATATAATTAGATATTTGCATAAATTTGTATATATAATATACATTATATTATATATAATATAATATATATATATATATATATATTATATTTAAATTATAATATATATAAAATATTAAAACATAAAACAATAGTCCAGTAAAACCAGAAATTAATAGCTAAACTAATATACCTAAAGGCCACAGCCATTAGAATGTCATAAAAAAAGTATGGGAATAATTTTTGTTTCTTCAACAAATCATTAATGTTATATACCTTCTACTGATATACAGATATCAGCTCGTGTTTTCAGGAATGAATGAATATTGAGTATATCTTGCAACTGATCATAAATCATCTTTTACCATAGTTGCATTAACGCAATTCAAAATCAACGCTGCATCCTGACCATTTCGAGTAAAAAGATTCAAGTTTGTATTATAAGCAAATTCGGAGGTAGGTATACAAAAGTCTGAATCGAGTACACAAAC
>NC_087218.1:28510417-28602917 GCF_015104395.2 Macrobrachium nipponense | reverse complement strand
GCATGGTCTTCTCTCTGTTGCTAGGTGATGTTGGGCTTGCTGATAACATGAAATGGCTAGATACAAGATTTTTTCAACTCATGATATACAGCACTATAACTTCTCTTCTTTCCCCTTTTTGTTTCTAGTTCAAGCGCCAATATACGTAAAGATTTTCTTGGTCTACCCATTGCCTCAGCTATGATGACTTTTGACTCCTGAGAAAAGACTTCAGGCCTTCCAAGATCCTCACTCATTACATGATGACAGTCATATGGATTTTTGTTCCAGTTTCTTTTAACAAAGGATTCATCTCTTTTAATGTATTTAGCTATCCAGGAACGTGAAATGACCAGCATCCCTGCCCTCTCTGGAGGTTATAGCCCGGATTCGGTCAATCCATCTGATTTCCTCCGAGTCGTTAGCCATGGCTGTATCTAAATTCGTCACTCAGTCTGAAAATACAAAAAATGCAAAATGAATAATAGCTTAATAGAAACGTAAGATAATGTACTTGGAGATAGGCTATTGCAGAAAACTTCAATCCAAAATACCCTGTATAGTGTCTAAGCCACTGTCTATCCTTGCTTCTCAACTCGGCAGCGGTTTGAATCCCAATCCCACTGGTAACGGACTTAAATTCTAACAAGAAAATTGATTGAATTTACAACGAAACTGTGAAGGAAAATGACATCATCCTAAGGTACAAACAGCTTCTGCTCCTCGCACTTTCTTATTAGAAGTTCAATTGTCCTTCAATATTCCACCTTTAGAAGGGCTTCAGTAATTCTCTGCGTTCAGGGAAAATTCATCTTTAATTCTTGAGTTCCTCGCAAAACTTTTTTTTTTCCTGAAATTCAGTGTTGGTGAAATTATACATATCAGTTTCAGACTTTATATGGCAACAATTACTGTCTTTTTGGCTCAAATCTTGTAACGCAATTTTCGACCTGTTCCCTTCATCCAATGGACTTGAAATTTCGCATGTTTACTCAATCCCAGTGACAATACAACTTTACATGATAAGTAGGTCAGCAGCAGTGAGCTCTAGTGACCCTAGTACAGTGATGCTCAATTCTCATGCAACATGATTCTTTTTGTTTTGTCCAGATTCTCAGATTCAACATGATATTGCCATGAAGCGTTAAACTTTTTTTTGTTCGTATTTCTAATGTTATAAATATCGAAAAGTTTGCGATTCAAAGCTAGCACTATTTTTCTTATTGTTATTAAATATGAACCTTTTTATGCATTGGTATAATTCGTAATCAGTGTGATTTGAACTTTTTATTTTATTTATTTTTTTTTAGTTCAAAGTACGGCGTGATAAGGGTTAGCGGTGCCATCAATGACAGCGTGCTTAATTGACCAATGCCTACAGAATCTCAAAGCTTAGCCTAGACACACACACACGCACACACACACCTGCTCTTCGGACTGGTCAACTTAACTACCTCTGCAGCATTATAACAGTAGACCTATCATAACAACATTTTTCAAAATAGGAATTTGAATTACAACAAGTTTGCTTTGAATGTTGAAGTTTTAGGCTGTGTTCAAGGTGCCTGGGTGTTGCAAAATGATTTATAGGCCTAAAAATATAATCGAAACATTCTGAGATGTAATCTCTGTTACTAATGAATTCATTGGAAGAGATTACCTGTTCTTTCATGAATAAAAGATGATGATTTTGATTATATGGAGAAGATGGTTATTAATCGAAATATCATAAGTATTAATGTCAAGGCGTATGGAACACTTGTTTTTCAACTGGCTTAAAATATTATTTTCTTAAAAGACCTTCTGCTCGCTTTTGGTGTGAAATTTATTCTTTCATAAGGTAACTTGAAGAGCAAGAATATGTAGATAACCTCATCTGCTTTCTGGCTAGAAATTTTTAATATAGGGATGTGAATACAAAGTGTAAAAGAAGAAATCTAACACACCTAGGCCTAGGAACAAAATCTTGGCTTTGATAAAAGAATAATTGCATAGGCGAATATTTGCTAGTATGCAATCATTTTTGAAGTATTTAAGAAAATATAACAAATAATTTTGTCTGAAAATCCAAACATTCCTCTAACAAACATAAACTAAATGCTTTCAAGATAATTTCATTGTCGTTACTCACTGTAGATCTATCTTACACCAGGTGGTTGCTGCACCGCCACTGTAATGGTTGTGTCACACATGCCTCCCTCACACATTAACATCAGTGGGCGCATTCTACTTTTGTATATACATATTTACATTTTTTCAGCGTTGAGGTGTAAAAGCAATCAAAAAGGACAATTTCAAATTTATGCTTGCCTTGGAAGCTATATTAATGTAAGACCATTTTTTTAAATTTTACATTTGAACTAAGGTTTGATGACGACTTCGTTTTGGTCAAGTGCATCAGCGATGAGTGAACGAAAATTTGAAAAATGTTTCATTAGTGTTTTTTTTTTTTTCTTAATTGGCTACATTTGGCATTTGCTTACAGTTTTGAAACATATGACAGATTTCACTCTATGAAACATATTATGACCTTATTGTAAGCAATAAACGAGTTTCCGCATTGAAATAACAGATAAATATGGGAGCATGTTAGGCTGCCAGTTGGTGAATTTTGAACGAAAATCCTATGCAGTCATGTAGCATGACTTACGCATAACTGTACAATGACCTCTCCCAGTATCTCAGGATTTGTATGTAACTCTCCCGACTTTTCACTTCTTAGAATCGCAGAATCTATCCTCCATATAACCCTTCCCCCTTCCTCTTCTATCCCCCTCCCCTCCCCAGCACACGCTGTGTCCTCATCCTCCCTATCCCTCTTCCCTCCCCTCCCCTCCCCTTCCTTCTTCCATCCCCTCCCCCTTCCCTCTTCCACGCCCTTCCCACACCTCTTCCTTCTTTCACACCCTACCCATTCTCCTTCCCTCAAACCCCTTCTCGAGCATACAACCAAGTGTTAATTTAGCTGTCCTCCCCTTCCCCTTCCCTCTTCCATCCCCCTCCCCATTCCGAAGCACACGGTCAAGTGTTAATTTAGCCGATTCTTCCCCTCTCATTCCCTCTTCCATCCCCTTCCCTCTTCTATCCGCTCCCCTCCCATTCCTCTTCATCCCCTCCCCCTCCCCCCCATTCCCTCTTCATCCCTTTCCCTATTCCGTCTCCCTCCCCTTCCCTCTTCCACCCCTTTAACCTTCCCCTTTCCCTTCCCTCTCGCTTCCCGCTCTTCCTTCTGGAACACACGATCAAGCGTTAATTTAGCTGTGTCCTCCCCTCTCCTTCCCTCTTCCATTTCTTTCCCATCCTCCCCCTTTCCTTCATTCATCCCCTCCCCCTCCCGTCCCATTCCCTCTTCCATTCCCTCCCCCTCCCGTCCCGTTCCCCCTTCCATCCATTTTTTAAACATTCTTTTATTAGAATTAATCATGCCTACAAAAAATAAAAGCGTGTCCCCCAAACATGGACGGAAATGCTACAAGAAGTAAAAATTAAATCATTCTTTTCTTGTAGCATTTCCTTCCATGTTTGGGTCCCATGCTTTTATTTTTGCAGACATGAGTAATTGTAAGAAAATCCTGGTGTCTCAAAAATTATCTTTTACTGTTTTGAACATTTTAATAAAAGCGTGTTTAAAAAAAATATTTATTTTATTTTATACTTTTTAGTTTTGATAGAAATTGTAATCTATTTATTATTGTAGTTAATGGAATTCATGTCCCGTTTACGGATACGGATATGTGTGTGTACGGGTGTGTTTGTTTCTTAATCGTTATCAAACGATTCCCTTCCTTCAGTACGATGCCTAAAGCTCGACGTCCTTTCCACAAGGAGGCAAACCAATCAAAAATGCAATTTCACCCGAGGCCACGTTTGTAAAAACGCCAGGAGTCCTTCCTTGTGCACTTTTTTTCGAAGTCTTCACGTCACGAACACTTCGAATCTGGTGGATCTTAAGGTCAATTTGCCGACTGCAAGTCCTCGATATCAAATAAGATGGCATTACTGACCAGCCTTGTCCTTTGTTGAAGCCACGTGTAAGGGCATTTCATGCGGAAATACAAGCAGACCTCAAGGCTTTTTAGTTCCGGTGTCCTTGCTCTGAGAGGCCAATTACCAGCGCTTGTCTTTTGGTGTCCTGGCCGTCTGGCGAAGGCACTGACGGAAGAGGAGACCAGACCTTTATGAAGGGAGAGGGAACCTCCTTAGCCATGAACCGATTTTTTTCCCCTGTGGCTATCGGGAATAGCTCCAGAGAAGCAGCATTTTTGACAACTTCCTTGGCACTGACGGAGGCACTGACAGATGAGGAAACCAGACCATTACGAAGGGAGAGGGGACCTTCATTAGTCATGAACCTAGTTTTTCTCTGGGCATCCGGAATACCTCCAGAGAATTCGCATTTTTTTACAGCTCAGTTTTTTCCAACGTTCAGCGTGGCACCAAAAGGAGGAGGTACGTCAGCCGCACATGAATGCCTCCTCTTATTGTCCATGATTTGGTGGCATTATTTACAGATTATACGAAATACACCGGAGCTATATCAGCACACCCTTCAGTATATTCTTTTTTCAACCTCATGGCTTACTTACGAAAATAATAATAATAATAATAATAATAATAATAATAATAATAATAATAATAATAATAATAATAATAATAATAATGGAGAAACAAATCCACAGTTATGTAAATGTACATATATTTCAGTTTAAAAACAGCAAAGATAGCTTTCGGGAATCTGTACGGTTCCCCTTATCAATCTGACACGTTGATATAACTTTACAGCGAAGTAATCAAAACAGGAGTCAAAAATTAAGTGGCTTGTTATTAACAATGGAACCGGTCGTCCAGTATAAATCAGGCAATGCCACCGTTTTCTGATGAAAGCCCTGCCTGTCGTCTGGAACGTCGAATTGGTCCTTGCCCAATGCGGTCGTTCTGATGGTCCTCTTCAACAGCATAGGCGCCAGCAGCATCGGTTACTGGAAGTAGCCGAGTTACCTGAACGGGAGAGAGGCAACCGCTGCATCAGATGTGGCTAAAAAGACAACACTCTCATAATGTTCTTTATTCTTAAAGCCTTTAATATATTTCTTGGAAATAAGGTTATCGGTGAATTTATCTTCCAGTGTGAAAGATTTATTGCCTTCCATGAAAAAACCACTGTCTATCGCCGCACCCTCCACTAGCCTTCTTATACCAACATCTTTACTTTTGAAAATTACTTTAGAATCTTCCAAATTTATGCGGTGATCGAGCTTAAGACTGTGACTGACTAATACATTGTTTTCCGCATGTAACTGGTAAGCTCTTTTGTGTTCCCCGATTCTAGTGGGCAGCGCTCTACCACTTTCCCCGAAATATTTAGTCACATTCTGAACAGGGTATTTCGTAAACACCAACTTGTTTGTGATTCGTTGTGCTATTGTTATGTATAAGAAGTCTCTTAATAGTGTTATCATAATAAAAGACTATATTTATTTTATCATTGTGATTTTTGTTAACAGTTTTCCTTATTCTGTTTAGGTGAGGATTAAAAGGGAGTGCAAGACAATTCGTAAACTTCTTTTTGTCATTTACTTTAGAAGAACCTATGTAGAATATTCTCCTGGCCTTTTTAAAGGCATTATTAATAAAATATGAAGGGTAACAAAGTTTTTTTAAAACATCTTCAGTGTGTTTAAGTTCTCTGTCAATGAAGGCGGGGTCACATACTTTCAGGGCTCTCAAAACAAAATTGACTAAGATGTTGGTTTTGACTTCACTATTGTGCCAGGAGAAAAAATGTATGCATGTTTCTGCATTGGTTTCTTTACGATAAACTGTAAATTTAAAAGTGAAAGTTACTGGGTTATGGAAGATCAATGTCTAAAAACGGCAACTTATATGTTTCGTGTTCGGCTGTGAACTTGATAGAGGGCAAGATTCCATTAATATACCGAAGGAAATTGTCAAAATATTCTACATAGATTTCTCTAAAGTAAATGACAAAAAGAAGTTTACGAATTGTCTTGCACTCCCTTTTAATCCTCACCTGAACAGAATAAGGAAAACTTAACAAAAATCACAATGATAAAATAAATATAGTCTTTAATTATAATAACACTATTAAGAGACTTCTTATACATAACAATAGCACAACGAATCACAAACAAGTTAATGTTTACGAAATTCCCTGTTCAGAATGTGACTCTAAATATTTCGGGGAAAGGGTAGAGGGCTGCCCACTAGAATCGGGGAACACAAAAGAGCTTACCAGTTACATGCGGAAAACAATGTATTAGTCAGTCACAAGCTCGATCACCGCATAAATTGGGAAGATTCTAAAGTAATTTTCAAAAGTAAAGATGATGGTATAAGAAGGCTAGTGGAGGGTACGGCGATAGACAGTGGTTTTTCCATGGAAGGCAATAAATCTTTCACACAGGAAGATAAATTCACCAATAACCTTATTTCCAAGAAATATATTAAAGGCTTTAAGAATAAAGAACATTATGAGAGTGTTGTCTCTTTAGCCACATCTGATGCTACGGTTGCCTCTCTTTCTCCCGTTCAGGTAACTCGGCTACTTCCAGTAACCGATGCTGCTGGTGCCTGTGCTGTTGAGGAGGACCATCAGAACGACCACATTGGGCAAGGACCTATTCGACGTTCCAGACGACTGGCGGGGCTTTCATCAGAAAACGACGGCATTGCCTGATTTATACTGGACGACCGGTTCCATTGTTAATAACAAGTCACTTAATTTTTTACTCCTGTTTTGTTTACTTCGCTGTAAAGTTATATCAACGTGTCAGATTGATAAGGGGAACCGTACAGATTCCCGAAAGCTATCTTTGCTGTTTTTAAACTGAAATATATGTAAATTTACATAACTGGATTTGTTTCTCAATTTGAAGACTCATGCTATTAAGAGGATTTTTTAATAATAATAATAATAATAATAATAATAATAATAATAATAATAATAATAATAATAATAATAATAATAATAATAATAATAATAATAACTACTTTCCATCCCTTCATTATCTTCTGAGTAAACCTGCTGTAATCAAAGTACCAGACAGATTCTGTCAATATTCTTAAAGAACATCTGACGAAACAAAACTTGTCTCCACCTGCCAACGTCTGCCCTTTTTAATTAAAGCAAATAAAACCAAGAAGCCTGATTGAGAACGCCACGAACAAATTACTTTTACCCATGAGACAATTTTAAAAAACCAGTGACTATCAGCAGGAAAGGACATCATTCGTCAAAATGCACAATCTATAAACAACAACCTCAACTCGAAATTAAAGACAAAATCAACTTAAATGTCGGCCAATCTCCATACCTCAAACAGGCAAAAGCCAAAATTTTCCTGAATGGACCAATATCCAGTTTCACTGTTTGATCGAAACTGGGTCAAGAACATTGCCAAATATAATCTTTATCCTTTACGAACGGTGGCCCGTAATTTACATATATTAGAGCATCGTTCAATGAACTTAATTTTTGGTTTCACAAACCTCCTTAGAATCGAGATATGATGGCAGTTCCTTGTATAAAATATCAGTGTAAAAATTTCTCGTGGAGAATGGTTGACTATGTTTGCAAATGCATGTATTAGAACATCGTTCACTTAACTTCATTTATGGTACCGCATACCTCCTTCGAATCGACCTACGAGGTTAAATCCTTGTAAAATACCAGCGTAAATACATTTCACGGAGAAAGGTAGGCAATGTTTGCAAATATGCTTCGCTTTTCATCCGTCTGTTCGCTGGTAGGTAATCAGAAAACGATTACAATCTCCTAAAAACATAGCAAATGGGATCACTGACCTATGTTGACCTAACATAGCAAATGGGTTATCACAACAAGTCTAAAACCACAGTCTGAGCCATTTGAATGAAATGTTCTAATTACCTTTGTAAATAATACATAATATTCTTTTATGAGTAACTTTGGCACGGAATAGAATATATTTAGACCCAATGCCAAGCGATGGAGTTTTTAAAGGTGTACGAGAAAGGGAACCTCGCATTTGCACTATGAAACAATTCTTAGTTAAGGGTGGAAAGTAAGATAGACTGGAGAGGAGGCACAGTAAAAGAAATGAAAGTGGCTGCAGTTAGGGGCCGAAGAGACGATGCAAAGAACCTTAAGTAATGCCTACAGTGCACCCCGTCCTCCACCCTTAAAAAGTTATATAACACTCAAATTACTAAATGCATATTTTATTAATATTCATACGCAGTATAATCAGGTATCACTTACCACACAATAACACACTTCCTGATTCTTCGATCGTCAGAGTTGAGCAAATGAGGGGCATGAGAGGCTAGCAGCTTCATCCCATTGTTTGATGGTAATAATTATAGAATATATCAAGGCTGCACAGTCATCATTCTTGATTATAATTTCTTTTTGAACGAAAAGATGAAGGGAAAAGTGAGCAGATGATTAATAAATTGATGTCGATATATTCTTGGAAAATAAGTTATATATATATATATATATATATATATATATATATATATATATATATATATATATATATATATCTTCTTTCCCACCGTTATCCCTACATTAAGGGGTCGGCTGCCTGATGCACCTTCTCCACTGCATTCTATCAAAGGCATCATCCTCCACCAAACCTCTTCTCTCCATATCTTCCTTCACTTTATCTCGCCATCTAATTATCTGTCTCCCCCTCGATCTTCTTCCTCTAACAGGTTCCTCCCGAGCCCTCTTCACTCTCTCCTCGTCATCCATCCTCAACACATACCCATACCATCTCAATCGTGACTCTCTTATCACATCTATAATCTCTACTAAGCCTACCCTACTTTTTCTTTCATCATTTTCCAATCTCTCAAGCAGCCATATTCCCATAATCCACCTCAGCATTCTCATCTCTGTTATCTCAAGCTTTACTTCCTCTGTTTTTCTTAGAGCCCATGTTTCTACTCCATACATTAACACTGGTGTCTTCTCACTGTGTTACATCTCTTGACTTTTAGCTTGATTGGCATTTTCTTATTACATACCACTCCAGCCGCCTCCACTTCCCCCATGCAGCTTTTATTATACTGTCAACTTCTGCCCCACATCCTCCCTCTTGGCTTACAGTAGATCCTAAATATTTAAACTTTTCTCCCTGTTTTATAATCGAGCCTATTCTTTCTTGCAGTACTATTCTGCTCACTAAAACCTCTGTTATATTCATATTCTCCTTTAATCCACCCCTCTCTAAACACTCATGCGACCCTCCAACCCTTTTCTGTAGGTCCTCCTCATTTTCAGCAGTAATCACCAGATCATCGGTGTACAACAACTCCCACAGCACTTCATTCCTGATCTCTTCGCTCAACACATCCATGCCCAGCACAAACAAAATTGGGCTTAATGCTGACCCTTGGTGTAATCCAACACTAACTTCAAAGTTTTCTGTTTCCCCAACCGCTGTTATCATTTTTGTGCTCATTCTTTAATATATCATCTCGACCAGCCTAACCAACATTTCTGGGACTTTCCTTTTCCTTAAATATCAAAACATCACTTCTCTTGGGATTCTATCGTATGCTTTCTCTAGTTCTATAAATAGAACAATAGAGCTCCAGGTTTCCCTCCGGCCTCTTTTCCTATAGCTGTCTTACTATGAAGATGGCATCCACCGTCCCTCTTGCTCTCATGAATCCATACAGCTGTTTACAAATCTTTGCAGTCTCTCTTAATCTCTCATCCAGTATTCTCTCTAAAACTTTCAATCCATGCTCTGTTAGTTTGATTCCCTTGTAGTTATCACAATCCAGGACATATAATCAATATCTCAATATAATAAATATATCTATATATATATATATATATCCCACTATATATATATAATATAGACTATATACCGCCCCATATATATATCATATATATTTTATTTACGCATTATTAACATAGCACAAATTCTTGTGTTCTCTGAAGGAAGATAAATAAAATTTTCCTCGCTATATAGAAAACGCAATTTTACGCCAATCAGGACCAGCCGAAATTCTAGAATTTTACAGCATTATCCATTAATTTACATGCAAACATCTATAGCAGACATTACATCATTCTTTGACTTTTCTGAAGTTAGAGTTCTTATCTATTTAAAGTGCAGTGTATCCCAATATCTCACGTACTTCACTCGACAGTAATCACATAAGGTCTACATGCATTATTTAAGCAAATAAATAAATATATAAATAAAAAATAGCACGTTTACCAGCTAGGTATTTCGAAGTGGACATTTTCATTTTCATCAAAGATTCACCACAATTGCCTACGTTTTCCTTTCGAGTCATATCCGTATCAAATGAATTAATTTCCCCTAAAAAGACCACCATATTGCAGATAATCGGAAAATTGGGGCATATGGGTCCTCAAAGATTCTTACCCATTTCGGATATTTTTAATATTAACATGAGTGTCTTTAATTTCCATAGATCCTGACGCATTTCTCCTACACAATTAACAAAAAAAAGTTTTGCTTATATTTTTCTATATATTTATCACCAACAATATCACACACAATCACACACATACAAAGTCAAAGACTTCTCCATAATGTTCCAGACCTATGATTATCTGGAAAAGCAAACAAAGGTACTTCCAGTAGCCTTTGCACTGACCTACGACAATCTCCGTGAAAGAATAAAGGTAGCAGTGGGAGGAAAGAAGGAAGGAAGGAAGGAAGGAAGTAGGAAAAGGGGGGGGGAGACAGAGGGGAAAGGGGGGTGGGGGTGGTTGGATTGTTTCAGGAAAGGAGGGAGGGAGCAGTGGAAACTGCACTACAGTTTTAAGCCCACACTCCCTTTGTCCATTTAAAGCGGAAAGCCGGAGGCTGGAAAAAGTCCCATAGTTTGCGAAGCTGCATATTTCCAGGATCAAAAGGGGACCACATCAGAACGACCGATGTAAATTGCGGCCTGCCCGTGATAAAAGAACAGGGATCAAAGTAAACATCATTCTGCAGGCACTGGGAAAAACTGTTTTCTTCCGAGCAAAAGCGGTTTTCTTTCGGGCAAAACTGTTTTCTTTCCGGCAAAACTGTTTTCTTCCGGGCAAAGACGGTTTTCTTTCTGGCAAAACTGTTTTTTATCCATGGACAGAACTGTTTTCTTCAAAAGCAAAACTGGTGTTTTTCCATGGACGGAACTGTTTTCTTCATAAGCAAGACTGTTTCATTACGGGCAACACTGTTTTCATAAAGGTAATGGTGCTTTCTTCTGCACAGAATTTTCTTTAGGGTCAAAGCTGTTCTCTTCAGAGGAAAATTGTCTCATTCCGGGGCAAAACTGTTTTCTTCCTGGTAAAACTGTTATCTCCCCGGCAAAATTATTTTTCTCCCGTGCAAAACGAGATATGTAAGAAACAATACATTTGTATAGCCAGAAAGTTCAACGGGTGTTACCTAAAGCAAAATATAACGGAAAAAAAAAATCTTGAATGGATCACATTATCACACCACACCTTTACCAGCAAGTACACGAGCAATAGGCGTGTCTCTCCACCTTCGTGCCCGTCTCGGTGGGCTTTTTATAAACGGGGAAACATAATTTTGATGTTCATGTCAAGTCCAGGCGATGGCACGTTATAGTGTAATATCATCATCATCTGATGCGTATTCCCGCCGAGATTGCATAGTCGCTCCGGAATGACGATTATGCTGTCAGTCTTAATTACATTTCAACTGTTCAGCATATCATCACTGAATTTGGGCCCCGGGTGAATTATTACGACTCTGCGGGCGGGGCAAGAATGAGAGAGAGAGAGAGAGAGAGAGAGAGATTTTTAGCCTTTAAGAGACATTACGAAATTAGTGTAGAGAGAGAGAGAGGAGAGAGAGAGAGAGAGAGAGAGAGAGAGAGGATATCTTAGCCTTTACGAGAAATTACTGAATTCTTACACAAAGAGAAAGGGAGGATATTTTAGTCTTTAAGAGAAATTACAGAATTCTGAGAGAGAGAGAGAGAGAGAGAGAGAGAGAGAGAGAGAGAGAGAGAGAGAGAGAGATTTAAGCCTTTAAAAGAAATTGAAAAATTCAGAGAGAGAGAGAGAGAGAGAGATTTGCCTTTAAGAGAAATTGGAGGATTATGAGAGAGAGGTTTTAGTCTTTAAAAGAAATTACTGAATTCTGAGAGAGAGAGAGAGAGAGAGAGAGAGAGAGAGAGAGAGAGAGAGAGAGAGAGAGAGAGAGAAGTAAGTCTTTAAAAGAAATTACAGAACTCTGAGAGAGAGAGAGAATAAATATACAAGACAAGATCTTCAAATATTCTGCTTATTACTTTCTTTTAAAGGGAAAGTTTCTAAGATGGTTTCATACATTATACGGCCATTTTGAAAATAAATTCTACGGCCATTTTGAATAAAAAAAAAAATTTCCTAGACTATTTAAAAGAGTAAGAGCAGCAAAAAAGCATTTTCTACTGCCATTTTGAACAAATATTTTCTAAAGCCACTTAAAAAAAGAAAAAAAGATTCCGAATAGCTTGCGGTTTGCAGTAACCATGGCGTTCCTAATATGAAGGGAATTCAGGCACTACTTGTAGTGTTTCCAGGCTTAAGGTAAACGGAGCCCACAGCAGCAATTCCAGTGGATTCCAGAAATGGGAATGAAGGCACTAACAGAGAGCTGCTACGTTCATGTTCCACAGAATGTAAACAGAAGGGAATGAAAATGATGGAGTTGACTTTTGGTGGGAAAATATGCGGAATTAAAGTATACCTAATACATACATACATACATACATACATACATACATATATATATATATATATATATATATATATATATATATATATATATATAATATATTTACATACACACACACAAACACTACCTATATATATATATATATATATATATATATATATATATATATATACTATATATATATATATATATATAGGTAGGTGTGTTTGTGTGTGTGTGCATATATATAAATATATATATATATAAACACATCTATATATTACTATATATTTTCCCCATTTTGCCACTCAATAACGTAACTATAGCAGATGAACAATCACAAAAGTATCTTTTTCTCTGTCTCACGCGCATTTCTCTTTTCGATGTTGTGGTGCCCCCGGTCTTTGCAGGAACCGCCGGTGTCAGCTACCAAAAGCCGAGAATTAAGCCAGAAGCCGCCAGAGGGCAAACGAAGTTATAAAAGAGGCCACTCAAAGAAACTCGCTCTGAGACACTCCCCAGACCTAGCCAAATTCAGAGTACCTCGTATCTGTGGGGCTGTTGCTTTGTCCCCTGCCCTGTGTTCCTCATGGCTGTAATTGAGACCCTACCTGACGGCATTTGAGGGAATTTCCCTTCCTTCATTGGTGCCCTTTAAGAAGCGGAAACAGCGACCAAAGGTAAAGTACGGGTGTAGTTGGCCGTTACTTTTGTCTTTTTTACTGTATTTTTTTTCCATTGTCATTCCCCCACAGCCGTGCTCCCCTGGTGTATGAAGTTAATGTAATTTAAGCTCTGTGGTTTCCTTGAATGTAATTTACTTGTGTTCATTGCTTGAATGACCTCCCAGTATTAGCAGTAGCTAAGAGATTTTACTAAGGGGGATAACATAGGTCGGTGTCTGTTTCACACCCTCCCATTCAATACAATAACTTTCTGTGAAGTAATTCAGTTCCTATTTGCCCTTGGAGGGAAATCTGAGAACGGAGGATTTATATTGAGCAAGTCGGAAGATTTGGCAGCAGCACCGCATTTGATCAGTTCTTTGTGTGTTGCACATGTGTTTATAGAGCAATACCTTGTTTCAGGTATCCTATCGCCTTCATCACTGCTGCGAGAGGAGGATCTTCTTTATCCCGTGCTACAAGCAACTGTTCTTTCTTTCAATAATAAATTGGACCTAGAGAGTCCTAGCGTCCTTGTGGTACCCGTGAATACGTCTAGTAATTAACTTGTAAATATATTCCCTTTAAATTTGATCGCTAGAGTTCCACTTACATTTACCCTTGAAATCTAATCTTGGCCCAAAGTAAGAGGAGGCTAGATTTATGATAATATAATATATATATATATATATATATATATATATATATATATATATATATATATAATTTATAACTGAATCACGAAAGTTAAGAACGTGATAAAACCATAAATAAAGGTATATGCCACGAGGGAAAATAAACAACGGAGTTTCGGCAAGATCTTTCGATGTTCAACGTCCTTTACTTAGCAGATGAACTCTGCTAAGTAAAGGACGTTTGAATGTCGAAAGATTCTCGCGGTATCCGTTGTTTATTTCTCGTGGCATATACCTTTATATATATATATATATATATATATATATATATATATATATATATATATAATATATATAATATATAAATCTTCCAGAATTTTTACGCATATAAATAAAAGTATATAATGCATATATGAGTTGTAAAAATACATTGCATAACATCTCTCTCTCTCTCTCTCTCTCTCTCTCTCTCTCTCTCTCTCTCTCTCTCTCTCTCTCTCTCTGTTTAACCTACTTAATGTTAATTATCTACGAATGATACATAAAAGGCAGGAACATTACATTACATTTTCCCAATGTAAAAGAAAGAGAGAATATATATATATATATATATATATATATATATATATATATATATATATATATATATATATATATATATGTGTGTGTGTGTGTGTGTGTGTGTGTGTGTGTGTATGTATGTATAAAAAAATAAATGGTATAAAAAATACTCACAAACAAAACCTGGAAGGAATATATGAAACACGAAAGACTTTCGAATCATTACGAAACGAGGTTGGATATGAATTTAGCCATTTCATTGTCATCTCCTGTCTGTTTTTCCAAATTAAGTGTCTTTCATGCTCCGACTCTCACTCTCACTCTCTCTCTCTCTCTCTCTCTCTCTCTCTCCTCTCTCTCTCTCTCTCTCTCTCTCCTCACTGCTGGTTTTACATATCATGTGACTCTTCATTTAATATCTTTGGTAATTATGTTTCTTTTTGTTCTTAAAAATAGTTTTTATTAAACAACTGTCTAGATCATGATAATCAATGAGACTTAAAATCTGTGTGTGTGTGTGTGTGTGTGTGTGTGTGTGTGTGTGTGTGTGTGTGTGTGTGGATGTTTATTACCCGTTTTCGTCTAAAGTATCATCTCGTTTTAGATATCTCAAGGTTTGTAATTCATTACTACTAGCTTAATCTCTCTCTCTCTCTCTCTCTCTCTCTCTCTCTCTCCCCTCTCTTTCTCTCTCTCTCTGATCTTTTACTTGAACGTAATAATATACTAAGATATGTTCAAAATCTACGAATGATATATAAATGGCATTATATTACATTTTCTAAAGTAATATAGAAAACAGGAGCAAAGAAATATATTTATAATAAGAAAAACCGAGGTTGGTTATGAACTCAGCCATTACATTGTCATCTGCTGACTGTTGTACCAAATTAAGTCTCTCTCTCTCTCTCTCTCTCTCTCTCTTCTCTCTTCCTCTCTCCTCCTCTCTCTCTCTCTCGCCTGGTTTTCCCTATTATGTGACAGCCATTTTGATATCTTTGGAAATTATGATTAATTTTGTTCTTATTAATCATTTTACGCTAAATAACTGTTTAGAAATTCCAAATGATGAGACTTAGAAACTCTCTCCTTCTCTCTTCTCTTCCGCTCTCTCTCTCTTCTCTCTCTCTCTTCTTGCCTGGTTTTGCCTATTATGTGACAGCCATTTTGATATCTTTGGAAATTGTGCTTAATTTTATTCTTATTAATCATTTTACGCTAAATAACTGTTTAGATAATTCCAATTGATCAGACTTAGAAACTCTCTCTCTCTCTCTCTCTCTCTCTCTCTCTCTCTCTCTCTCATCTCTCTTCATCTCTCCTCTTTCTCATCTAAATTCATTCCCTTTAATTTGAAAACCATACAAAATTCATCATAATTATTGTTACATCCTCAAAAAGGTAATTAATAGAAAAAAATATTATACACACATATTTCTGTTAAGCACCCTTTTGAGGATGTAACAATATATATGAATCCTGTATGGTGTTCAAATTAAAGGCAAGAAATTTATGAAAAACAGAGAGAGAGAGATAGAGAGAGAGAAGAGAGAGAGAGAGAGAGAGAGAGAGAGAGAGAGAGAATTAAGTTAGGAGTATTGAATTACAAAACTTGAGGTGTCTCAGAAGACGAAAACGAGGAATGTATGTATATAGATATAAAAATAATATAAAGATATATATATATATATATATATATCTATATATATATATATATATATATATATATATATATTATATATATATACAGACAAACACACCAGTGAGTGATATGTTGCACGTGCATCATGCACTCCCAGCTGGTGTGCAGCGGCTGAAGTAAACGAGAGGGGAGAGAGACGGGAGTTAAAATGTATGAGGGGACATTCTGCAACACGGGATTCGACGCTGCTGAAATGAATTGCCCATAAAGTATGAGGAGTGTAAGTAAAAGTATAAGTATTAATATAAGTATGAGTATAAGTAGTGCCGAAGGAGCGAGAAGTTAGAAGTTATGAAAGGAACGGGAAAAATACTTCCAAGGGAGCATTGGGGAGATGGATCAATGACATTAGGTACTCGGGTGGGATGGGAGCGGGGGAGGGGGGTCTGGTCTAGGTAAAAATGTTAACACGAGTTCAGGAATTGTGGAATAATAGAGAGAGAGAGAGAGAGAGACCTTACCTTACCTTACAGACCTTACTCTTGTTCGGGTTGCCCCAGGTCCCTCAGTGTGAGGCACCTCTAATGTCTACCAGAGAGTTGCTAGTACATCTTCCGGTATATTTTGCATCTTCCAATCTTGATGGTCTGGGATGCAGTTTTAGATATTTGTCGAGCTTATTCTTAAACACATCTACGCTCACTCCTGATATATTCCTCAGCTGAGCTGGCAAACGCATTGAATATACGCTGCATTATCGATGCTGGTGCGTAGTGGATTAATGTTCTGTGTGCTTTCCATTTTTTATTTTTCCTGGGTATAGTTTTGGGCACTATTAATCTACCTCTGCTTGCTCTTTCTGATATTTTTAGTTCCATGCTATTTTCTGCTATTCCTTCTATCTGTTTCCATGCCTGAATTATCATGGTAGCGTTCTCTTCTCCTTTTCTAGACTATATAATTTTAAGAATTGTAGTCTTTCCCAGTAGTCAAGGTCTTTAACTTCTTCTATTCTAGCTGTAAAGACCTTTGTACACTCTCTATTTGTGCAATATCCGTTGATAGTGTGGGTACCATATCATATTGCAATATTCAAGTGGACTACGAACATATGTTTTATAAAGCATAATCATGTGTTCAGCTTTTCTTGTTTTGAAGTCCGTAACAAAACATTCCCATTTTTGCTTTACATTTTGCCAAGAGTTGCTATTTGATCATTGCATAAACATGTTCCTATTCATCATCACACCAAGGTCTTAACTGCTTCCTTATTTGTGATTGTCTCATTATTAGGTCCCTATATGCATATAGCTTTCCTTCTCTGTCTCCATAATTTATTGATTCAAATTTATCAGAGTTAAATACCATCCTATTTACCTCTGCCCAATCATATACTTTGTTAAGGTCTCTTTGTAGAGCGTTCCTATCTTCATCACAAGTAATTTCTCTACTTATTCTTGTGTCATCAGCGAAAACTACTCACTACCGAATCCTTAACATTACTGTCTATGTCTTCAATCATAATAACAAACATATTGCAGCTAGCACCGTACCTTGTGGCACACCGGATAATTTATTACCTTGGTTTCATCCGATTTCTCGTCGTTTGCAATAACTATCTGTTTCTGTTGTGTAAAAATTCTTTTAACCATCTTCCTACTTTATCTACGATATTGTGTTTTCTAATTTTCTTTGCTAATATATTATGGTCTACTTTGTCAAAAGCTTTTGCAAAGTCTAAATAAACCACTCTGTTTCATTTCCGCTTTGCATATTTTTGAATATGTTCTCACTGTGGACTAACAGTTGGGTTTTTTTTGTGTACTTTTTCCGGGTACGAAACGTTGTGTCCTATTATTGCAAATTATTTTTTTATTAAATGTTTCATAATCTTTTTCTTCATTACCCTTTCATACACTTTCATAATATGTGATGTTAGACTCACAGGCCTATAATTACTTGCCTCTAGTCTTGATCCACTTTTGAAAGTAGGGGTGATATATGCTAATTTGTGCTCATCATAAATCTTGCCTGTATCTACACTTTGTCTTAATAATATTGCAAGTGGCTTTGCGATAAAATGAACTACTTTCTTTAACAAAATAGCAGGGACTCCATCCGGCCCTGCAGCAGCTCCATTTTTAATTTCATTAATTGCCTGCACATATCAGCTTCATTTAATTTCTATGTCAGCTAAATATTCACTATTTTCTTCCCTTACTTCTATATCATTATCTTCATTATCTATTCTAGGGGTGAAATTCTCTCTTATATCGTTCTGCCAGTATGTTGCAAAATTTCCTTTTTTTCATTCGTTAATCTCCCTTCAATTCTGCAGAGGGCCTATTCTATTCTTCTTTTATTCATCTTCTTCGCATATGAGTATAATAGTTGGGGTTTTGCTTGATATTTAATAGGGTTTTTTCCTTCCAAGTCCCGTTTTTCATTTTCTTTTGATTGTATAATCTTTTGTTCTGCATTTTTCTATCTTACTTTTTAGTTCTATAACTTTCCATGCATTTTTTTTCTTTTGCAAGACCTTTTTTCCACTTTCTGATTTTCTGGAACAAGATCCTTCTGTCTCTTGGTATGCATGAATGATGTTTACTTTTCTTCTTCGGTATATAATTTTTCCACTATTTTCTCCAATATTTTATATAATATCTCCGTATTTAACCTTATGTCATCACTTACGAAAATGTTATCCCAATCTTTGTTTAATTCTTCATTAATTTCTGACCATTTTTTTTATTTTTACTGTAAAGTTTGTATTTCCATATCCTTCCCACTTTTCATTTCTTGCTTATCTCTATTTTTTCACTTGCTTTGGAATGAACTGTTAATTCTATGACATTATGGTCTGAAATACTCGCATTATAAACTATTATTTCTTTAACATAATTCATCTCGTTCACAAATACTAGGTCTAAAAGTATTTTCCTTTTCTGTTGGCAGGTGATTTATTTGTTGAATGTTGTATTCTAGTAGCATATCTAATAGCTTTTCAAATTGCCTCTTATCTTCTGCACTACTATTACTCTCTTTTTTATATGTATTAGTACAAACCACAATCTCCTATTCGTTCTTTCCCATTCTAAACAAAGGAAAGTTGAAGTCCCCAGAATAGAGAATAGTCCAGTCCTTGTGATTTCTTCATATATCATCCATTTTTTCAATTATTAAGTCAAACTCTTTAGTATTAGGAGGTCTATATATTACTATGTCATCAATTTTTCAGATTCAAATTCTACGCTATTAGTTCACATTCTGAGTTACTATATTTCTCATATATTTTTTCTTGTTTTTTGTCTTTCCCATATATTGCGGTTCCCCCTTGATTCCTATTTTTTCTATCTGATCTATAAGTTTGGAACCCTTTTATTTGATCATCATTCCCGTCCCATCTTGGGAATACCAGGTTTACTTATATTCATTATATCTATTTTCTTTTCATTTTGGGTTAGTTCTTTCTAAGTACTCTATTTTTCTTTTTGAGTTACTCGTAACTAAACCCTGCGCATTCATCACTATGATGGTTTGCGTGTTTTCTCCTTCATTTAATACTGGTAGTAATAAGGATTTTCCCATGTCTCTTCCTGTTCTGGTATGTTGTTCTTTTTTTCATTTCCAGAAATTCTGACATTAAAAAATCCAACTTTTCCATAATATTTGATCTTCCTTCATCATAATTATTCATTTTGTGTGTGAATCTGCAATTTTCTCCGTTTCTGCAATATCCTCTTGCATAATAAATACAGTTATTATCTCTTGAGTAGAATTTCGGAGCTGATGCTTTGAAATTTTTGCTGACCACCTCTGCAATATCTCATTGGTGGTTTGCTTTTCTCTTTTACCTGATATTCTTGATTTCTCTCTTTATTTGTTTCTTTCTTATTTTGGATTTTATTACTTGGTTGGTTATTTATTTGATTATGATTCATGGCTACAGGGTGCATATATTTGCATTTTTGTCGAACTTACATCCTTTTCCTTCTTTTAGGTTTTTTTACATATTTTTGGACTGCAGATCTCTGCAATCATCCCATATCCATCTAAGTATGCACATTTACCATA
This sequence comes from Macrobrachium nipponense, assembly GCF_015104395.2. Taxonomy (NCBI): domain Eukaryota; kingdom Metazoa; phylum Arthropoda; class Malacostraca; order Decapoda; family Palaemonidae; genus Macrobrachium; species Macrobrachium nipponense. Next base: position 28,582,651 of record NC_087218.1, on the reverse strand, counting down.
TATTTCATAGTTTTGACATATCTTAGGATGTTTGTAGTAACATCTTTCTCCAAATCTGCAATTCCCTCTTTTCAAAAGGTTGCAGATTTTGTCTTTCTTGTCTATTTTTTCCTCTTTCCCGTCATTGTATAGATCTGGGTAGAGCCTCTTCGGGATTTGCTTTTCTGTTGTCATATCGTAATTTATTTCTTCGTAGGTATGCTGCTTTATGCCTCATATGTAGTATCAATGAGTATCTCTGCATCCATACTTTTTATCTTGTTCTTTGTTTTCCTTATTTTTTTTCTGTCATTTCATTTTTGTTTACTTCTCTTCCGTTTTCCTTTCTTCTTCTTCTTCTTCTTCTTCCTTCTTCTTCTTCTTCATCCTCAACTATTTGTACATTCAATCTTGATTTAATAACATTGTCTATCCATGATAGACATGTTGAACAAAAAATTCTTGTATCTTTTCTCAAATCTTGTATTACCTCAGCACTGTGGATGGGTCGGAATGTTGCATGCAGCACATTTCTGATTAGGTTTTTGTGGATTGACTATGCTACACCAAACCTTACATAGTTTGCATGCTTTTGGCATTCTTTTTCCTAATGCATCATTAGGATATTCACAAGATTCACCTTATTCATTTTCTTTGTCGGAATATGTTGGTTTATGTATATTTTCTTTATGAGTCTCTGACCACTTGGATTTTATTTGGAACTTCTTCAATTATTTTCAAGATGTTTTCATTAGATTTGTTCCAGTTTGAAGGATTATATCCTTCTAATATATCTATGAATGCTTTTGTATCTTTTTGGTTAGGACTGTTGCTGATTTCATAGATGAGAAATGCCAGTTCCCTTCCTGCTACCTCATCGTATTGCGAATCTGCTAAACACGCCAAATTACGCCACCTCTTCCGCAGTTGGAACTTACTGCCATCTTGTTCTGATTTATAGTATTACACTTGATAAACTAAACTTAGAAGACGCTTTATCCTACTATTTTCACACTAATCTTATCACCGATAGTTCACGAACACTTCTAGATATTTCTCAAATCAAATTCTAGTCGTATGTTAAACTTGTGATATCTGTTGATTAATCTGACTTCACGCGGTACGTCTACCAAGCAAGATGGAGAGAGAGAGAGAGAGAGACTGATTGGTTCGAGAAATTCCTGAATTCTGAGAGAGAGAGAGAGAGAGAGAGATAGAGAGAGAGAGAGAGAGAGAGAGAGGAGTTCGGTTTGATTCGAGAAATTCCTGAGTTCTGCAGAGAGAGAGAGAGAGAGACCTTACCTTACAGACCTTACATCTTGTTCGGGTTTGCCCCAGGTCCCCTCAGTGTGAGGCACCTCTATGTCTACCAGAGAGTTGCTAGTACATCTTCCGGAATATTTTGCATCTCCAATCTTGGATGGTCTGGGATGCAGTTTAGATATTTGTCGAACTTATTCTTAAACACATCTACGCTCACTCCTGATATATTCCTCAGATGAGCTGGCAACGCATTGAATAGACGCTGCATTATCGATGCTGGTGCGTAGTGGATTAATGTCCTGTGTGCTTTCCTTATTTTTCCTGGTATAGTTTTGGGCACTATTAATCTACCTCTGCTTGCTCTTTCTAATATTTTTAGCTCCATGATGTTTTCGGCTATTCCTTCTATCTGTTTCCATGCCTGAATTATCATGTAGCGTTCTCTTCTCCTATCTAGACTATATAATTTTAAGGATTGTAGTCTTTCCCAGTAGTCAAGGTCCTTAACTTCTTCTATTCTAGCTGTAAAGGACCTTTGTACACTCTCTATTTGTGCAATATCCTTTTGATAGTGTGGGTACCATATCATATTGCAATATTCAAGTGGACTACGAACATATGTTTTATAAAGCATAATCATGTGTTCGGCTTTTCTTGTTTTGAAGTGCCATAACAACATTCCCATTTTTGCTTTACATTTTGCCAATAGAATTGCTATTTGCTCATTGCATAACATGTTCCTATTCATCATCACACCAAGGTCTTTAACTGTTTCCTTATTTGTGATTGTCTCATTATTAGGTCCCCTATATGCATATAGCTTTCCTTCTCTGTCTCCATAATTTACTGATTCAAATTTATCAGAGTTAAATACCATCCAATTTACCTCTGCCCAATCACATACTTTGTTTAGGTCTCTTTGTAGTGCATTCCTATCTTCATCACAAGTAATTTCTCTACTTATTCTTGTGTCATCGGCGAAACTACTCACTACCGAGTCCTTAACATTACTGTCTATGTCTGCAATCATAATAACAAACAGTAATGCAGCTAGCACCGTACCTTGTGGCACACCGTATATTACCTTAGCTTCATCCGATTTCTCATCGTTTGCAATAACTATATGTTTTCTGTTGTGTAAAAATTCTTTTAACCATCTTCCTACTTTATCCACTATGTTATGTTTTCTAATTTTCTTCACTAATATATTATGGTCTACCTTGTCAAAAGCTTTTGCAAAGTCTAGATAAACCTCATCTGTTTCATTTCTGCTTTTCATATTTTTGTATATGTTCTCACGGTGGACTAACAGTTGGGTTTGTGTACTTTTTCCGGGTATGAAGCCATGTTGTCCTATATTAAACAAATTATTTTTTATTAAATGTTTCATAATATTTTTCTTCATTACCCTTTCATACACTTTCATAATATGTGATGTTAGACTCACAGGTCTATAATTACTTGCCTCTAGTCTTGATCCACTTTTGAAAGTAGGGGTAATATATGCTAATTTGTGCTCATCATAAATCTTGCCTGTATCTAAACTTTGTCTTAATAATATTGCAAGTGGCTTTGCGATAGAATGAACTACTTCCTTTAACAAAATAGCAGGGACTCCATCAGGCCCTGCAGCAGCTCCATTTTTAATTTCATTAATAGCCTGCACAATATCAGCTTCATTAATTGTCAATGTCAGCTAATATGCACTATTTTCGTCCCTTACTTCTATATCATTATCTTCATTATCAATTCTAGGGGTGAATTCTCTCTTATATCGTTCTGCCAGTAGGTTGCATATTTCCTTTTTTTCATTCGTTAATCTCCCTTCAATTCTTAGAGGGCCTATTTCTATTCTTCTTTTATTCATCTTTTTCGCATATGAGTATAATAGTTTGGGGTTTTGCTTGATATTTACTAGGGTTTTTTCTTCCAAGTCCCGTTTTTCATTTTCTTTTGATTGTATAATCTTTTGTTCTGCATTTTCTATCTTACTTTTTAGTTCTATAACTTTCCATGCATTTTTTTCTTTTGCAAGACCTTTTTTCCACTTTATGATTTTCTGGAACAAGATCCTTTCTGTCTTCTTGGTATGCATGACATGTTTACATATTTATCCACTATTTTCTCTAATATATAATATCTCCGTATTTACCCTTATGTCATCACTTATGAAAATGTTATCCCAATCTTTGTTTAATTCTTCATTTATTTCTGACCATTTTATATTTTTACTGTAGAAGTTGTATTTTCCATATCCTTCCCACTTTTTCATTTCTTGCTTATCTCTGTTACGAGGATCGAGATGTCTCAAAGACTTGTTAGTTCATCCGAGGAGACATCGTATGCTCACTTATCTCTAGGAGCAGGTTTAAATTCTTCCACACTGTTACTTTTTACAACTTCTGACGGCAGTTTATGCCATGTGTCACATATCTTGTATGTAAAGAAGTTCCCAAAGAGATGTGTCTTATCTCTTTAGTACTAGTTTCCATCCATTATTTCTTCTCTGGTTTTCGTTTACGTAAATAGGTTACTGTCTACTTTTGTTATGCCTTTCAATATTTTGAATGTTTCTATTAGTTTTCCTCGCAATTGTCGTGTTTCTAACCCATACATGTTCAGCCTCTCTAGTCGTCTTTGGTAACCTATTTGCTTGATGGATGGAATTAACTTTGTGGCTCTTGCTTGTACCCATTATAATATATTTTTGTCCTTTCTTAGCTTTGGTGACCAAAACTGTACTGCATATTCAAGTTGACGTCTAACTATTGATGTGTAGATCTCCAACACCGTTTCCTTGCTTCTGCATTTAAACTGACTCTTTATGTATCCCACTAGTTTCTTCCGTGCCTTCTTTTCAGCTTTTATGCAGTGTTTCGTAAATTTTAAGTCCTTGATAATAATGACTCCAAGGTTCTCTTCTTGTTCTACACTATTTATGTCCTTCCCAAGCAGCATGTATTTGTTTGTTCCTGTTTGTAACACTTTACGTTTATCCAAGTTGAAAGGCATTTGCCATCTTTTTTTACCACTCTCCTAATTTCTTCAAATCATTTCTCAAACTTTCTACTGTCTCTGGGTCAGCTGCATTTACACCTAGTTTGTGTCGTCTGCAAATTTGGCTATCCTGGTAGTTAATCCTACATAAGTGTCACTAATATATATAAAAAACAAGAGCGGGCGGACAGAACCCTGAGAAACTCCGCTTGTCACATCTAACCATACTGATTCTTCACCGTTTATTTACGACTGTCTATATATTTTCTATTAGTTAGCCAGTCTTTGATCCAGTCGGCTGTTTCTCCTACAATTCCCAAGGCTCTAACTTTTGGCATTAGTTATTGTGTGGAACTTTGTCAAAGGCCTTTTGGAAATCTAAGTAGAGTTTATCTATTGCTCTACTGCTGTCGTAAATACCATGCATGTTATGGAAAAACTTCAAGAGGTATGATAGGCAGGATCCGTTTTTTCTGAGCCGTGTTGACCGTTTAACAACAGGTTGTTTCTGTGAATGTGATCCACATTTTGATCTGCAATTATTGATTTAAAATTCTTACAAGGGACCGACGTTAGACAGAAAGGTCTATAATTTACTGGCTCTTCTCTTGGACGTCTTTTTTTCTTTTTTTGCAAACTGGGGGCACATTACCTAGTTTCCATCCTTTGGGTGCCATTCGTTGTTCTGCCGTTTTTCTGTAGTTTAAATAGGTGAGGAACTATCTCCTCTTTTAACTCTTAAATTTCTCTTGGATGACTCCCATTTTCTACTTTGTTTTCAACGTCTTCTTCTGTAAATATTATTTCGTCAAGTGGTTATGTCCCTTCATCTTTAATAGCTGGTTCAGAGATTGAAGTAGTGTCTTCAATTGTGAAAACACTAGTGAAAAATTTATTCAATAATTTTGATTTTTCCAAGTCTGAGTTCACTAGGTTTCCTCCATTGTCTGAGAGAGAGAGAGAGAGAGAGAGAGAGAGAGAGAGAGAGAGAGAGAGAGAGAGAGAGAGAGAGATTTTTGATCAGACTTGCAGTCTGGCGCAAGCGACAATGGGACCATAATGACTGGCACCGTTAAATCCAACTTCACTAAATATTGTTGTCATAGTTACAGTTTCAATCTTTCAGTATTAAACAAAACATTTGGCTCTGTACCACTGAAGTCGAGATTATTAAATTTTCGCAATGATAAATCTGATATCACAAAATGCACCTCTCACCATCATTAAAATCAGAGCAGTTTTATTTGCATTTATCACCAACGGAACATTATTAGCAGAACTTATTATTGTTGCAATTTTTGCTGTTATTACTTCTACACTCGCTGTTTTTACTTTGATTAACTCCAACCAGCAAGGTATTTATATCATTTATAATTCTTTAAACGTAAAGTTAACATACTGTGCTACCTTATTTAAAATAAATAAAATGTAAACCATGTTCTAAAGACGATGCACGAAAAATTATCCACCAAATCTCAAGGAATTGTGACATAATAACGGAACTATGAATTCTTGCTATGGAAATTTTGATGTAACTTTCATACCGATTAACTATGTAATATACAATTTTGGGTTTGCAGTGGACAGTCATTATATAAATTTCCTTCAGGCAAACATAAATAAAATAAATAAACTGATGATTAAATAAACACGATAAATATTAAGGGTTTGGTACGAAAAAGCTGTTGTTAGCTGTCAGATCCATTACCTGTGTAACATAGTCGAAGAAAAACATAAATAACTGTTTAATTACCATAGTCTACAATGCCATTCAAACATAACGAAATCCTACAGTATCGGATACGGCTACACATATTAGTAAACTGGTCACCGCTAAGCATAGATCTTTCAGCTGAAAATCTATATTATCTGTAATTCATCAAGATTACACAATGCAAAAGAAAAAGGGAATTTTGAAAATGGGTAAATGACACCAACTACGGCCCAAACAACAAGTATGACAAGAAAGCTACGCCTAGAGAAAGCCATGAATCATCTAAATTATTAATTAGGCCTTTTTGTCTTGGGATTTTAGTAAGGTTCTTCAATTTCAATCTGGAACCACAGTAATTGGACGTCTCCACCTACTAATAACAATGAAAGACCCTTAATCATTTCGTTCCTTTGGGAGTTACGACTGAGCGCATCCAATCTCCGTTATTATTATTATTTTTTTTCTCCGCTATATTGGATGGAAGCACTGTGCAAGAAACAAAGCCCATACGGTCAAGGAAAAATTGGTTCGAACTTTCTGTCTCTAAAAACAGGGAGACACATTTCATAACCATCTACGTTAACAGTCTTTTCATCGATGCGTTGGTTGTTTTATGAGATTCTGAGTCTCCTGAGTAATTTTACAAAGATTTAAATGGTCTAAAATTAATGATAGTTTACAAGAAATCAGACTCTAGGAAAGGTAAGACTCTTGAGTAATTAGACCTGAATATAAGTATCAAACTGCTCTTACAACCCATCACGACAGAGCTGCTATTTTGAAGTTAAACACTAAAGAGTCTTAAGTTCAAAAGGAATCACAGCATCAAAAAGGAAAGCGCTTGTGCTCTTATCACGCAGTTGCACACAAGAATGATGATGAAAGGTTTTGAAAGGTTACAAAAGCAAAACTCGCCTCTGAATTATTTGCTATTGTTCAAGAGTAAGAGTGACATGCACGAGTCTTTTTCTCCTCTGGCCTCGCACACACACACATACACTTTTCAAACCAACAGGTGATGTTCTGTTTCTTTTTCCTCTCTCGCTCTCTTTAAATTGACTATGTATCTTCCCCGGGCGTCACCCGGATTCCATATTGGCATCGTGAATGATTGAAAGGATTGGATCGCTCTTGTTTTGCATAAGACGCATCCTGGGTGCCATCACATATTTACGAGTTCGACATTCACATGGAGAGCCAGACCTGCCACACAAGAGAGGGAAGAGGTCGAAAAATGTAGGCCATAAAGCCTGGATTCCAGACGATAGGTTTTATAAATAAATAATAATGAAAATTATTGCCCAGTTCAGGACGATATACCTTTATGAAATTAAGAATAATAAAAAACGAAAGCATTGATTACATTAGAAAAAATGAAAGTTATAAAAACCATTTGGATTTTCACTTCACGACGAAATACTTTTATGGATTTCAGAATTATATATAAAAAAATACAAATACCATTAGGAAAAAGAATAACGCCATCTTCACAAGTTTTAATATGAAAGTTATAAAATAGAATTCCCAATTTTGAATAATATCTTTAGAAACAGCCAATAATCCTAGGATTTTACCATATGTTGGTATTGTTCACGATGAAATGCATTTGCTAGATTAATAATGATAAAAAAGAGAAAGCATTAATTCCATTAGTAAAAAGGATGACGAGATATTCACAAGGACAAATACTGAAGTTATAAAAACACAAATGGATTTTCAGTTCACGATGAAATGAATTCATGAAATTAAGAATCATACTAAAAGAAAGTATGAATTCCATTAGGCAAAAGCGATGACGTTATTTTCAAAGGAATAAACGGGGAAGTTATAAAAACCAAATAAATGTTTAGTTCACGATGAAATACATGTATAAAGTTAAGAATTAAGATAAAAGAAAGCATTAATTACATTAAGAAAAAAGGAATATTATTTTCACAAGGATAACTATCATCTTTCCCACCGTTATCCCTACATTTAGGGGTCGGTTGCCTGATGCGCCTTCTCCACTGCAGCATCAGGTATGGTTTACTGTTTGGCAAATGGGTTTTTACAACGGTATGTGCTTTCTGTCATAAACCACAGTTATTGGTGGTGGGCCTCGCCTTTAGCTAAAAAGTCCACATACAAGGCAGTAGTTTCCACAGTTATTAGCGGTGGGCCTAGCCTTTTGGTAAAACGTAAGACTGCAAGGAAGCAGTTTCCACAGTTATTGGTAGTGGGCCTAGCTTTTTACTAAAAGGTAAGACTGTAAGGCAGCAGTTTCAACAGTTATTAGTGATGGGCCTAGCCTTTTACTAAAAAGTAAAAGTGCAATGAAGCAGTTTCCACAGTTATTGGTAGTGGGCCTAGCTTTTTACTAAAAGGTAAGACTGTAAGGCAGCAGTTTCAACAGTTATTAATGATGGGCCTAGCCTTTTATTAAAAGGTAAGACTGCAATGAAGCAGTTTCCACCGTTATTGGCAGTGGGCCTAGCCTTTTACTAAAAAGTAAGACTGCAAGCAGCAGTTTCCACAGTTATTGGTAGTGGGCCTAGCCTTTTACTAACAAGTAAGACTGAAAGGAATCAGTTTCCACAGTTATTGGCAGTGGGCCTAGCCTTTTACTGAAAAAGTAAGACTGCAATGCAGCAGTTTCCACACTTATTGGTGGTGGGCCTAGCCTTTTACTAAAAAAGTAAGACTGCAATGCAGCGGTTTCCACAGTTATTGGCGGTGGGCCTAGCCTTCTAAATAAAAGGACAATTTTACCTTATACATCTAAAAAGACAGAACCAACGTGATTTTACATAAATGCCCAAGAGAAAGGCGAGCATCATCATCCGATGAAACTGAAGCTTGGTCACATCTTAGCAACCGGGAAATTTATAATAACGAATCCACGTCACGGCGGATTGATACGTCAAGAGATATTCAGTTTAACCTAACAGTGTTATCTAAAACTTGAACTGAATACGGCCAATTAGTTTCTGGAAAGCATGGATCGGTTTCCAAACATCAGTGATCGTTATGGCGTCCGTAAGCACTCTCTCTCTCTCTCTCTCTCTCTCTCTCTCTCTCTCTCCTCGCTGTGTGTAGATATATATATATATATATATATATATATATATATATATAATATATATATATATATATATATATATATATATATATATATATATAGTTAAATGTTCTATTTACAATATCACTGAAAACTCTAGGCATTTCTAGATCCCAAGTTAATGTGAAACCAGTCGTATAAAATTAATATTTTGCTTCTCACAATATGAATTTTTAAATAAAATGAAAAGCAATACGACATTCAATGTCTTATGTGTACACGTACTTTAATTGCGAAAATACTCCGGTAGACAATTTATATAGTATATATATATATATATATATATATATATATATATATATATACTATATAAATTGTGTACCGGAGTATTTTCGTAATTAAAGTACGTGTACATATTCACATTGAATGTCGTATGCTTTTCATTTTATTTAAAAATTCTTACAGTGAGAAGCAAATATTAATTTTATACAACAGGTTTCACATTACTTGGGATATAGAAAGGACTAGAGTTTTGAGTGTTATTGTTAATATAAGATTTAACTATATACACACACACACACACACACTATATATAATATATATATCTATATATATATATATATATATATATATATATATATATATATATATATATATATATATGTATGTTTATGTGTATATATACATATATATATATATATATATATATATATATATATATATATATATATATATATGTTTCCATATATATATATATATATATATATATATATATATATATATATATATATATATATATATATATATATATATCCAGACACACATTCATAAGGGTATAAGAACATAATCATTGAATGGTGCTTGGTCTTCTGATTAGAATGTGAAAGTGTAAAAAACCAACACGTTTCACTTTCGGGCAATGGTTACTTTCTCCAAACTACTTGGAGTTCCTTAGCATGTTAGCCTTTAATTACAGGGCCAATTAAGAGCTGCACTCAACTTGATACAGTTGCATTCGGGGTCGAACAAAGGTTTATATAAATGCAACCGCTAGACCATTCTGATTCCCATTAGTCTTCGGTGGTATTGTCTATAATAAACAGACTCTGGGACATGGTTGTGTGTGTCCCGTAAAGGCGTCAGTGAACGTGTATAGTACTTTATAACAACTATAGTAGATTCACATCAACCGTGCATTTTGATAACTGGGCCAGTCCCTTACGACGCTCCTGATTGGCTGTTGATAAGCCAATGACAGGGCTGGAAACTATCAGTCTCTCGAGAGAGTTCACATACTATGCAGGATGTATGATCAGTCTCTCCTCAGGGATACGTTTGAAAGATGTATCCCTCAGGAGAGACGGAGCATACATCTTGTCTGTGTGAGCTCTCGAGAGGGACTGAGAGTTTCCAGCCATGTGATTGGTTTATCAACAGTCAATCAGGAGCGTCGTAAGGGACTGGCCTAGACATCAAATGCACGGTTGATGTGAATCTACTATAGCAGTGGCCTTGAGACAGGGTGGGGGGATTACATGACCCTCCCCCATCTACCTTATCAATACCAGCGCAAAATTGACAGACACTTCACTGATCTATGGTCAAAGTCAGGCACATATAATGGAATCCTGTTCGGTTTCATGTCCTGTAAACTGGCAACATGCCAAGACGCAGGATTCATAGCTCCTTCCTGCTCATTTTTTTTTTTTTTTTTTTTTTTTTTGTATTCCAAGATGAAGATAACAACTATTGAAATCTGGCGATTCAGGGCAGAAAATGATCGACACAGACATAAATAATGCTAGTCCAAACTTCTAGCACACAATTACGTCACCTAATTGTCCGTTTATAAATCAGCTTTGTTTGTATTCTTGATAAGAATCGATTCAAACAGAGAATCGATTCAATCAGGTTCTGTTATGTTACACTAATGTTTGAGCCCCTGAACCTTTTCAGAGCGTCACAAAACGACCCTGAATGCAGCTTCCTGATACCTTCGGTGGGATGCTCAAGGGTCGGTCCCTGATGACGCGGGGAAGCGTGAGAATCGGATACACCAAAGAGATGAGAAACTGGGGCATCCCCACTCGAAAATGGGAGAGCCATAACTAACCATTTCCATTTCTGTTCGAAATCAAGCCTCCATTTCCCGAATGAGCAATTTCAAAAACTTCATGAAAGATGAGATGTAAGTCCACTGGAGAGAAGAAAGAACGGGGCATACCCATTTGAACAATGGAAGAGGCAATAATCGCCTTTCAAATAAGTCGGGAATATATCGCCAATTCCTGCCAACGATAAAATTTCATTTGACAGCAATACCTCGCTGGAATGAAATTTGAATAACTGTTCAATACGCGAATGTAAATACAAATGTCTCGCATTCAAATGCAAATTGAAATGTTGAGTAGAACTTGATATCCGCATTTAAATGCAAATACATAGTAAATTTTACCTCCGCACTGCAAATGCAAATATAAATGAATTTGCATTTAGAGCCCGGCCCTTCCGCTATCCGGCATAGTTAAGACTGTATATACGGAGGCACACATGTGTAAAGACGGCCACAGCAAATATTTACTGGCGACTTATTTCGCAACGATTCCTAAATGCGTTTGAAAGGGAATAAAGCCCTTCCACTGCGATGCCAGAATACTGATCTAATCAGTCATTCTATCAAAGACCTCATAAGTACGATAGATAATCGATGACTGATTAATTGTGTTGTAGTTAAAATACGATATTTATCTCCATAGGTCCCACACCCGTAAATTCCAGAAAAAAAATGACTGAAATTACGCAGAAAAAAAGGTTTCTCGAAGTATACAACATTTACCAACCTCATAGTATCTACGACCAACAGTTGAAAATAATTTGATAAATCAAGCAAAAAAATTATATATGTATATATATATATAATATATATATATATATATATATATATATATATATATACATATAATAATATATCTATATATATATATATATATATATATATATACATATATATACATATATATGATATATATATATATGTATGTATATATAACATATATATATGTATATATATATATATATATATATATATATATATATATATATATATATATATATATATATATATATATATATATAACATCTCCGGTAACTCATAAGAGTATTCCTTGGTAATGTATATTTTCTTCGTTCTGTCAAAAACTGTAAATCAATATCTTTATTACTTCTCATTCGTTCCGATTTCTATAGACCTATCTTGACACTGAATCAACGCACCTACCACATGCTATGATTTAATCACCATAAGTTACCAAAGGAGAATATTTCACTATAAACGCGAAAATAATTTTTATTTTCATCCCTTGGTATAGTAAACATTTTACTCTTAGATAACACCACGTCGTTACGATTATCACATTCAAAGTCAATCCATAACATAACAAAAATAATATTTCCCTCTGAATATGCACAGAATAATAATAATAATAATAATAATAATAATATGGAAAAACTCTATCCCGAGAGTACATATAATGTTCTAAAGGGTCCACAATAATACAGTGTTAAGAGTAAATGTATAATTTTTAAGACTACAAAAAGTTTCGAACCCTTCCCTGGGTTCATCTTCAGTCCAAATGAACAATTAGTTACAACATGTACAGATGTAAATTTAAAAACAAGAGTCGTTGAAGATCGTTGACACCGGTCGTTAGCTCGTTAACGGGCCACAAGGATAAACAAGAAGAAAGAGGGCAGTTAACTCTAACTAGGTGATTTCCTCTCCCCTATCAATCCTTCTGGCTGCAATTCTGTTGGATATCCGCAATGGTTGCAACGTTGCAGTAAGTCCTTCATCAGAGGGCGTAGATTGGACACCGTAACCAGACTCCCCTGGGGCAAAGGTTACCTGGACTGGGAGAGGCAAGGCGGAAGCAGCATCAAGAGAGGGAAAAACAGAACCTGTCCTACAGTTAAAATCTTTTAAAAACATACAAGTAATATAAAAATTAACAAATAGGTCTTCATTGACAAAAGACTTGTTTCCTTTGAATGATTCTCCTAAACTTATAGCAGCTCCCTCGACTAGTCGTCTGGCATTTACATTGTTACTTTTAAAGATAATTTTAGCCTCGTTCCAGTTGGGTCTATGATCATTCCTGAATGCATGTGCTACGATTGCACTGTTTTGTGATTGTAGTTCATAAGCTCGCTTATGTTCGCCCAAACGCGTATCTAGTCCCCGTCCACTCTCGCCAAAATATTTACTATTACAATCCATACACGGTAGTTCGTAAACGCCTGGTACTATGGGATTTTTATCATTGTTATTGTTTCTTACGAGGGTGCGTCATATTGTAATATCATATTTTAACACAATTTTAGTTTCCTTCTGACATATATTCTTCACTTCTGGATAAAGGAAAGGGACATATATCTTTTTGGTTTTTCCTTGGTATTATCTCGAAGTCCATAGAACGACTTCCTTGCTCGCGAAATTGCTCTCTCAATGAAGTGAGGGGGATATCTAAGACTTTTAAAAGTAGCCGTGATGTGTTTAAGTTCACCGTCTATATATTCGGGGTCGCTAATTCTGAATGCGCGTAGAGCAAAATTCATAATAACGTTTCTTCTTATTTCTTTTCAGTGAAAAGAATAAAAGTGGTCATTACTCTCGGAATTGGTAGATTTCCGGTAAACTGAAAATTTGAATCTCTGGCTATTACAGTCCCTGAACACTAGAACATCTAAAAATTTCGCGAGCAAGGAAGTCGTTCTATGGACTTAGAGATAATACCAAGGAAAAACCAAAAAGAAATATGTCCCTTCCCTTTAATCCAGAAGTGAAGAATATAAGTGGGCATATAAACAAAAGTCAGAAGGAAACTAAAATTGTGTTCAAATATGATAATACAATAAGACGCACCCTCGTAAGAAACAATAACAATAGTCCCATAGTCCCAGGCGTTTACGAACTACCGTGTATGGATTGTAATAGTAAATATTTTGGCGAGAGTGGACGGGGACTAGATACGCGTTTGGGCGAACATAAGCGAGCTTATGAACTACAATCACAAAACAGTGCAATCGTAGCACATGCATTCAGGAATGATCATAGACCCAACTGGAACGAGGCTAAAATTATCTTTAAAAGTAACAATGTAAATGCCAGACGACTAGTCGAGGGAGCTGCTATAAGTTTAGGAGAATCATTCAAAGGAAACAAGTCTTTTGTCAATGAAGACCCATTTGTTAATTTTTATATTACTAGTATGTTTTTAAAAGATTTTAATTGTAGGACAGGCTCTGTTTTTCCCTCTCTTGATGCTGCTTCCGCCTTGCCTCTCCCAGTCCAGGTAACCTTTGCCCCAGGGGAGTCTGGTTACGGTGTCCAATCTACGCCCTCGGATGAAGGACTTACTGCAACGTTGCAACCATTGCGGAGATCCAACAGAATTGCAGCCAGAAGGATTGATAGGGGAGAGGAAATCACCTAGTTAGAGTTAACTGCCTTCTTTCTTCATCACCTGGCCCATTAACGAGCTAACGACCGGTGTCAACGATCTTCAACAACTCTTTGTTTTGAAATTTACCTCTGTACATGTTGTAACTAATTATTCATTTGGACTGAAGATGAACTCTTCCTTTTTGTAAAGTCTTAAAAATTATACACGGACTCTTAACACTGTATTATTGTGGACCCCTTAGAACAAAATAATAATAATAATAATAATAATTCCCTCTAAATATGAACAGAATAATAATAATAACAATTCCCTCTGAATATGTACAAAATATTATCATTTACTGAATCACAATAATTACCCTCTACCCTTTCTCCCCCTCCCCCCTCCTACTTACTTTGAGACAGAAGACCTAAGCGAATGTCAGCCTTCTCATTTTTGCATTGGCTATATTTCATGTGTACCCATGGGGGGGGGGGGGGGGGGGGGGGGGGGGGGGGGGGGGGGGGGTGGGGGGGGGGGGGGGGGGAAGGGGGGGGGGGGGGGGGGGGGGGGGGGGGGGGGGGTGGGGGGGGAGTGAAGAAGGGCGAGGGAGGAAAAAAAAAATACCCATTTAGAATTTTATGTGCGACGGCCACTAAAGTGCCTCTGGAGGGACGTTCCTAGACAAAAGTCGTCGTTGATGGCGCATATTAGAAGATGAACATTTGATGGTGTATATCTCAGGGTGCATATTTAATGGTGCATATTTTATGGTGTTTATGATTGCTACATTTGAATACGTATATCTAAATGTGTGTAGTTGATGGTGTATACTTGGAATTGCACATTAGGTGTATATTTGAATATTTATATTTAAACGCATTATTTAATGTTGTATATATAAAGATGTACATTTGATGTTGTATATTTAACACCGTTATTTGAACGTGTATATTTGATGGCGTATATTTACGTATAAGTACATATCTGAATGTGTATGTTGTGACACAACAAACTCCATATACCGCGCGTCCATTGCCCACTGGGCGAATATGCAATGCCGATTGTTGCTTCCACAACAGTTGCACATCGAATGCTCAACAGCTATAGCTGTAGCAGAGTTTTATGCAGCCCTCTCTCTCTCTCTCTCTCTCTCTCTCTCTCTCTTTTCGATCACTGGTCACTGGTCATTGAGTTTTATGCATATCTTGCGTGTAAACTGAACGAAAGGAGAGGCGACATTTTATTCTCTCTCTCTCTCTCTCTCTCTCGTCGATCACTGGTCACTGGTCATTGATGACTGCATATCTGGTTGTTATTCAATCTCTTCCCCGAGAGTTAAGATGGGTCTGAAGACTATTACACTTGTTTCTTTTGCGTTTATTTGGTCTTTTCCCTTCTGTTACTTTTTTTCGAATGAATACTATCACCTTTAGAAACTTGAATTTGAAGTCAATAGTACTTGTGTAGTTGTCGCTTACTCGGGGAGTAAGCCTACAAACTACTTTGTTATTGTTCTTCTTCTTGCTGTTGCTATTCTTGTTGGAGGGGGGGTAGGAAAGGTTTACGGAAAGGCTAAAAAGATCTGAAAAAGGGGTTTCGCGCTGAGTTAAATACACAGGAATTTTAGGATAAGATATTTATGATTTACTTATTAGACTGAAAATGTGAAATATAAATACTGTTAAAGTTAAACAGTACAGGACTATTATTTCTTACAAAATATAGAGTAATTATTTTAATTATCGTTGGTGAAACAACGCTCTATTTGACCTTAGATTTTAGCACGCGCCCCAAGTAAGTGGAAGTCAGATCACACCTTTTTCCATATGAATAGGGTTCTTATTCTGAATAATAATAATGATAATTTACTTGCTCTGAAAAAGGCCTGAAAAAGGGGTTTCGCATTGAGTTAAAGACACAGGAATTTTAGGATAGGATAGTTATGAGTTACTTATTAGACTGGAAATGTGAAAAATACATAATGTGCAAGTTGAACAGTACAGAACAATTATTTCTTATGAAATATAGGGTAATTATTTTAATTTTCGTTGGTGAAACAACGCTCTATTTGACCTTAGACTTTAGCATGCGCCCCGAGTAAGCAGATTTTGGATCACACCTTGCTCTATGTGAATAGGGTTCTTCTTCTGAATAAAAGTAATAATTTACTTGCTCTTTTTATCTATCTCTACCATGCTGAACTGGTAAAGGAGAGAGCCATTACCATCACTCCATTATTAGTAAACACATAACTGACGCCAATGCCTCTAGAGGCTCTAGTGGCCCACTTCTCACCACACCAGACCCAGGGACAAATGCCACGTTGCTCTTCAAATTGTATCCTAAAATTATCATGAACATCATCTAGTCGATGAAGCGGGATAAACTGAGTAGTTACAATATCAGTCTTACAAAAATCTCTATCCATCGTTTTTAAGACGAATCTCATAATAAAAGTCGAGTCGATCTTTCTTGTTTGTCCGCCCCGGGTGGGAGGCGAGGTAGGTAGGGAATCGGGAGGGTAAGGGAGACATGGCACATCCACTCGCCTCCTGGAAACCTATTTATCCACCCCAGTAGGGGACTGGGTAAGTTGGGGAATTGGAGGGTAGAGGAGACATGACAAATCCACCCTCCTCCTGCAAACCTATTTATCCGCTCCAGTAGGGAGTGGGGTACGTAGGGGAGACACGATTCATCCACCTTCCTCCTGCAAACATGTTTACCCGCCACAAGTAGTGGTGGTGTAGGTAGGGGATCGGGAGGGTAGAGGAGACATGACAGATCCACCCTACCCCTTGCAAACCTATTTGTTCCCCCCATGGAGTAGAAATGGTAAACAGGATAGTAGGGATGATTTGACACAACCACCCTCCTCGTGCAAACCCTATAATCAGTTGCTTAACGACGTTATATCCAGTGTGTCATTGATTATCATGAATCATGAGCTTTGTTTTGCAATTTTGTTTCCCGAAAAAAAATCAAATGCGGTGCGACGAAGGACCCAGTTCACGACTGGCATCCGCTTTCAAACAGGGAGTCCATCAACTACCTTCCTGCCACGGTTAGCGTATCGCGCAACATCGCTAGTGATACGTAATCGCTTTGTATATAATCGTTAGTACTTGTTGATGTCAAAAATCTATTATTATTACTACTACTATTGCATGATCCACCAGCCAATCAGAATTCATCACTTCAGTAAACAATCTTTATATTATATCCACATAAGGAGGATAGCTTCATAGTACAAGGTAGTACATGGCCGCGTAACGTCTTCTCTATCGTCTACGACAGTTACAGAGCATGGGGAGATCATCATCTTGATAATGAAAGTTATATCGTCAACAATGAGCTACAGCTTTATGCTATTTTCATCTGATGGAATGAGTAGTCTCGTCTACAATAGCTACACATGGAAAGGAGTATCAGTCATCTGATATATCTTGATAATGAAAGTTCTGTCTTCTACGATAACTACAAAACATGGAGAGTATCATCATCTTGATAATGAAAGTTCTATCGTCTACGATAACTACAAAACATGGAGAGGATCATCATCTTGATAATGAAAGTCCTATCGTATACGATAACTACAAAGCATGGGGAGGATTATCATCTTGATAATGAAAGTTCTATTGTCTACGATGGCTACAAAACATGGAAAAGATCATCATCTTGATAATGAAAGTTCTATCGTCTATGATAACTACAGAGCGTGGGGAGGATTATCATCTTGATAATGAAAGTTCTGTCGTCTACGATAACTACAAAACATGGAGAGAATCATCATCTTGATAATGAAAGTTCTATCGTCTACGATAACTACAAAGCGTGGGGAGGATTATCATCTTGATAATGAAAGTTCTATCGTCTATGATAGCTACAAAACATGGGGAGGATTATCATCTTGATAATGAAAGTTCTATTGTCTATGATACTTACAAAGCATGGGAGATTATCACTTGAATAATGAAGTTCTATCGTCTACGATAGCTACAAGCATGGGGAGGATTATCATCTTGATAATGAAAGTTCTATCGTCTACGATAGCTACAAAACATGGGGAGGATTATCATCTTGATAATGAAAAGTTCTAATCGCCTACGATAGCTAAAAAGCAATGGGGAGGATTATCATCTTGATAATGAAAGTTCTATCGTCTACGATAGCTACAAAGCATGGGGAGGATTATCATCTTGATAATGAAAGTTCTATCGTCTACGATAGCTACAAAACATGGAGAGGATTATCATCTTGTAATGAAAAGTTCTATCTACGATAGCTATAAAAAGCATGGGGAGGCATTATCATCCTTGATAATGAAAGTTATATCGTCAACAATAGCTACAAAGCATGGGGGGGATTTTCATCTTGATAATGAAAGTTCTTTAGTCTACGATAGCTACAAAGATGGGGCAGGATTTATTCATCTTGATGGATGAAGTTCTAATCGTTCTACGATAGCTACAAAAGCAAGGGTCCGGGGATTATTTCATCTTGATAATGAAAGTTCTATTGTCTACGATAGCTACAAAACATGGAGAGGATCATCATTTTGATAATGAAAGTTCTATTGTCTACGATAGCTACAACACATGGAGAGGATCATCATCTTGATAATGAAAGTTCTATCGTCTACGATAACTACAAAGCGCAGGGAGGATCATCATCTTGATAATGAAAGTTCTATCGTCTACGATAACTACAAAGCGTGGGGAGGATCATCATCTTGATAATGAAAGTTCTATCGTCTACGATAGCTACAAAACAATGGGGAGGATTATCATCTTGATAATGAGAGTTCTATAGTCGACGAAAACTACAAAGAAAACACAAAGCATGGTGATGATTATCATATTGATGATGAAAGTTCTGTCGTCTACGATAGCTACAAAACATGGAGAGGATCATCATCTTGATAATGAAAGTTCTATCGTCTACGATGACTACCAAGCGTGGGGAGGGTTATCATCTTGATAATGAAAGTCCTATCGCCTACGATAGCTACGAAGCAAGGGGAGGATTATCATCTTGATAATGAAAATTCTATCGTCTACGATAGCTACAAATCATCGGGAGGATCATCATCTTGATAATGAAAGTTTATCATTTACGACAACTCCCACCGTACGGGGGGAAATATCAGCATATATCGTAACGTCAGTTCTATCGTCTACGATACCTTTTAGAGTAAGGGGAGAATATCAGCAATGACGATATCTCTATCGTAATGATGAAAAAGTCACACGTACCATCAGTCTCCGAGTGCACAAAAGGCCTGCGGTAACTTTGGCCTCATTCTGTGCTCGTAATATTATGAATATAGAGTTTCCAACGCTGTTCAGATATCCAATAACACTACGGAGACTAAAAGAATAATGGATATTTTTCCCTATTTCTCCATCAGCAACCAGGGGGTAATGTTGATATTGTTGTGATTTACTTCATAATATTCTAAAAATCATAAGCCCCGCCTGCAGGATATTCAATGATTCTATAAAATATAAAAAAAAAAAATTACCGTTTTTAGTTTTCTGGAAAATGAAACTATTGAGACAGCTTTTTGTCTGCCGTCCGCCTTCAGATCTTAAAAACTACTGAGGCTCAGTAGTTTTCATTTTATTTAAGGTTACAGTTAGCCGTGATCGTGCGTCTGGCATCGCTACGGTTGCCAAGAACACAGAACACCATGGACGCGGCAGAGTTTCATGAGCCTTGGCTAAGAGTTTCATACAGCATTATTGGCTGTTCAGAAAACTCGATTGCGCCTAAGAAACTTCGGCTTTTTTTTTCTTACTTGTTTATTGGCATTTTTGATAATTTCTTCGAGGTCTGAAGGTTGTCTATTTAATTCTAACAATAATATCCTATGAAGTCTATTATTATTATCATTATTCTTAGAAGAACACCAAACAATTTCTAAATGGCCCAAATAACAACAGATATTATTATTATTATTATTATTATTATTATTATTATTATTATAATTTTGTTAAAAATTATTGCTGCTTCAGCACTATTAATCTTGTTGAGAGTCTTCTCTATTTTTCTGATGACGGCTTTCTCGTTGTTGCTTAGACTGGCGAGTAACGCACCACAACGCATGGTAAAATTCGGTTGAGTCATTTGGTTTATTAGTGCTTATACAATTTTCTCTCTCTCTCTCTCTCTCTCTAACGCGACGTTTCTTCCTGATCTACAGGACATTATCAAGTGATGACTGCTGAGGGACGAAATTCCGGTGTTGTTGTTGTTGTTTTAATAAGATTAAGCTGGCTTTATGCCAGCACGGGTTCTTGCTCAAGAACAGCCCGTAGGAAAAAGTTACAGTTCCAGTGGCGAGTCCTTCTTCTTATATCGTGATGTTGCTGGCTCTCGAGTACGGTCTAGAGAACCTCTCCAGCAGGTTGAGTTTTCTTTGGTTCCTGGGAAGGTTATGGAGGAGTTATGAAGTTCCATTTGACAACGTCTGTGAGAGAGAGAGAGAGAGAGAGAGAGAGAGGAGAGATAGAGAGAGAGAGAGAGAGGAGAGAGAGGAGAGGGTGTAATTGCTGTATGGATAGTTAATGACTGAATTGGTTGTTGATAGGTTCTGGCTGTTTGTTGTTAGAGATCTGTGTGTTTTGAGTGAGAGTTTTTGAGTCAGTCTTTAGTCAGAAGCTGTGAGAGACAGTAGTGTTGGCAGCATTTAGTTAAGCATTGAAATTCGTTTGAGTTGTGATTTGTTGTTAGTTATTGTTAAGTGGTGTTGTTACTGGGGGTGTATGTTGCTTTTTTTGTGTTGTTCGTGCAGTGGTCTTTTGTTGAGTTTTTGTTAGGTGTGAGGTCGTGGTTGTGTTTCTTGGTTGTTTGCTGTGTTGTTTTGTGGTTGTGTTCTTTGGTGGTTGTGTTATTGTTGTGCTGTCGTTGTTTTGTGGTGGTGTTCTTTGGGGTTGTTGTGCTATTGTTGTCCTTGGTTGTTGTTGGGTTGTAGTCCTTGAGTGTTGATGTGTTGGGTTGGTTGTGGTTCTTGGTGTTGTTGTTGGTGTTGTGTTGTTTAAGTCTCTGTGACCTCGACTAGCG
Source organism: Macrobrachium nipponense (assembly GCF_015104395.2). Lineage (NCBI taxonomy): Eukaryota > Metazoa > Arthropoda > Malacostraca > Decapoda > Palaemonidae > Macrobrachium > Macrobrachium nipponense. The sequence goes on along the minus strand of NC_087218.1, from coordinate 28,561,152 downwards.
AACAGCACAGGATAGCCCTGAGTAACTGGATTGATTGGTAGGTACATGTGTTTTGTTTTTTCATTTGTTTTTGTATAGTGTTGGTAGGTACATGTGTTTTGTTTTTTGTTTTGTTTTTGTATAGGTGTAGGTCAATTGTCCTGCTGTATTTGTTGTGTACTGAAGAAAGTGTGATTGAGGGGGATTTTGGCAGCTGGACTGATTAGGTATATGTGGGGGGGATTCTGCAGCTTGTTTTTGAGCTTGTGATCCCGCCACATTATTTTTTGGGGCCGAACAGAGGGACTGTTGGTGCGGCAGCTGCAGGGCAATGGGTAGTGAGTTGTTTGATTGATGGAGAAAAGTGAGATGAAGGGTTTGAAGGAGATAGAGAGGCTGAAGGAGGAGCTGAGGTTGGCGAGGGAAGCTAAGGGAAGGCTGGAAGTGGAGAATGAGAGGTTGAGGGTAGAGTGTGAGGAGCAGAAGAGGGAGTTAGAGGAAATGAGAGGAATGCTAAGGAATGCGGAAGTGGAAATGAAAGAAGAGGTGAAAGGAGCGGAAGAGAGAATGGTTGAGAAAATGGATGAAAAATTGGGGGTAATGATGAATGCAGTGCAATATATGATGCAGGAAATGATGAAGGGATTTGTGGAGAGGAGCTGTAGGAGGTAGGCCTACTGGGGTCTTGTGACGGGCCAGGAGTGGTAAAGGAAGCAAAAGAGCGAGTGGATGAGTGTACGAGTGAAGAAGGGGCTTCGGTTGTGATAGGTAAGGGAAAGATGGGGAAGACACAGGATAAGGATAAACCTGAGGACAAGAATAAGAAAGTGGCTGAGGAAAAGAAGAAGACTAAGGAAAGAAGTTAGTTAAGTGATGGACAGGATGAGACTAGGTCAGAATACATTGGGGAAAGGGCTGAGAGGGATTTGATAGCGGTGAGTGGAAACAGGCAAGTAGAAAGAAGAAGGGTAAGAAGAGCGTTAGTCATGGGGTTATGGACCGTGAGTACGGAAGTGGATTCGCTGTATTCGGAAGAGGGAAGGATGGGTCAGAATGGAAGTAGCGAAAGTGAGAGTGAGAGTGACCGGGAAGTACGAAAGGCTGTGTATATGAGAGAGGTACCCCGATGTTCACAATACGAGGAATATGGTAATAGGGACATAAGGGACTTTTTTAAGGAATATGAGAAGTATTGTGAGGCAAAGTATGGAGATAACAAGAGAGTCTGGGCAATAGAGTTAGGTAGCTTTTTGACGGGATTTTTGTTGAATATGTATAGGGTAATTATGAGTGTAGGGAATGTGCCGTATGAGAGTGTAAAACCTAGGATTGTAGAACAGGCAAAGAGGATAAAGAGTAGCGTTAGATATAGGAGAAAGCAAGATTTTGAGGAGGCAAGAATGAATGTTGGTGAGTCGTTGTCGATGTATGTCTGTAGGTTAGAAACATTAGCTAGGAAAAAGTTTGGGGATGAAGGGATAAATGAGTGTAAGGAGTTAGTGCGAAAGTTGTTGGCGACTGTACCAGAGTGTATATGAGTTTATAAATCTGAAACGTAAGGAGAAAATGCGATGGACGAATGAAAGGTTAACCTGGAACGACATTTTAGAAATAGTAGAGGATTACGAGTTAGATAGGTGTATGAAAGAGAGTAGAAGTGTTAGTGTTAGGACTGAAGTAGCTGAGGTTGTACCGGAGTTTAAAAGCTATAGGGAGGCAGTTTTGGAAGGGCTAAGGCGAATGGCAGAGCGAGTGGTAGATAGGAGTGTTAGGGCAAGTAATGTGAGAGTAGTTAGCCCTAAAAGAGATGGGAGTGCGAGTGTTGGAAGAGTAGGGGTCAGTTACTCGTGAGCGAGATCAGTGTTATAGATGTGGTAAGCCAGGACACAGGAAGAATGAATGTCGTTGGGCATTAGGAGCGTGCTTTGGGTGTGGGCAAACAGGGTATTTGGTGAGTGAATGTAAGAAAGATAGGGATATTAAATGTTATAGGTGTGGACAGGTAGGGCATATAGCTAGTGATATCGGGGTACCCGTGTGAACATAGTTTGCGGCAACTGCGGGAAGAACGGGCATTATGCTAGGATGTGTTATGGAACAGCGTGCGAAATGTGTTGAATGTGGAATGGAAGGTCACGTGGCGAGTGTGTGTAGGCGAAAGAGGATGAGTCAGGCTGGGAATTCGGGAAACTAGGTGTTAAGGGGATTCAGTTGGGTGGGTCCTCTAGTATGCGACAGTATGTTCGGGAGAATGCGATGAGTGAGTGGTTGAGGGTGAATAAATGTGAGCCGAGTGTCAGTGAGCAAATGGGTCTGGAAGATCGGCACTTGGTGTTGGTTAAGTATGGAAGGAAGCGGAAAAAGGTAAGGAAAGGGAATGAAAGGGAGGAACGTGAGCTGCATGATAGAGGGGTTAGTGTTAGGGCAAAAATGGTGGATAAGGCTACACAGTGTAATACAGATGACTTTGAGGAGGGAATTGATACATATAGCGTGTGGGATTTGAATTGTCAGGGTTTAGTGAAGTTTCACCAGGAAGGGAATCAGGTAGTAAGGATGTAGTTGGCAGTATGAATGAGTCTCTTCGGGAGTTTGGCAGGAGTGTAAATGAGGTAAGTGATTTGGTGGCAGAGTTACGAGAGATGTTCGGACTAGAGTTAGAGGGGGGTAGATGAGATAGTGAATGGATTTGGGGGGATGGTAGTGAGGGAGATGGTAATGGTAGTCTGACTGGAAGTAATCTGGGAGAAGTTGATGGCAGTGTAACTGAGGGTGTGGTGTAATTGGGGAGGGCAAACGAGATCCAGAGGACCTGCATCTGAGCATCCGTGGTGGGTTGCGGAAGGCTATTTAGTGTGGGTGTGTGTGAAATTGGAAAGGACGTTGTCAAATGTAACAGGGGAGGAAATATGGAGGAGTTATGAAGTTGCCATTTGACAACATTCTGTGAAAGAGGAGAGAGAGAGAAGAGAGAAGATAGAGGAGAGAGAGGGGGGGGGGGAGGGTTGTAATTTGCTGTAATGGATAGTTAATGACTGAATTGGTTGTTGATAGGTTTCTGGCTGTTTGCTGTTAGAGATCTGTGTTTAGAGTGAGAGTTTTTGAGTCAGTCTTTAGTCAGAAGCTGTGAGAGACAGTAGTGTTGGCAGCATTTAGTTAAGCATTGAAATTCGTTTGAGTTGTGATTTGTTGTTAGTTATTGTTAAGTGGTGTTGTTACTGGGGGTGTATGTTGCTTTTTTTGTGTTGTTCGTGCAGTGGTCTTTTGTTGAGTTTTTGTTAGGTGTGAGGAGGTCGTGGTTGTGTTTCTTGGTTGTTTGCTGTGTTGTTTTGTGGTTGTGTTCTTTGGTGGTTGTTGTGTTACTGTTGTCCTTGGTTGTTGTTGGGTTGTAGTCCTTGAGTGTTGTTGTGTTGGGTTGTGGTTCTTGGTCGTTGTTGTTGGTGTTGTTGTTGTTTATGTCTCTGTGACCTCGACCAGCGAACAGCACAGGATAGCCCTGAGCAACTGGATTGATTGGTAGGTACATGTGTTTTGTTTTTTTCATTTGTTTTTGTATAGTGTTGGTAGGTAAATGTGTTTTGTTTTTTGGTTGTTTTGTATAGGTGTAGGTCAACTGTCCTGCTGTATTTGTTGTGTACTGAAGAAAGTGTGATTGAGGGGGGATTTTGGCAGCTGGACTGATTAGGTACATGTGGGGGGGATTCTGCAGCTTGTTTTTGAGCTTGTGATCCCGCCACAAGGTGACTCATATGGCGAGCGTTTACGAGTCTTGCAGACCTTCTCAAACGGGGGATATCACTGGGAGCCTCTTGATTGGCTTCTACCCGAGTGACGTCACCCCTGGTATTATTCTCATAATGTGCTTCACGTCCGGTGTTGCAGAAGGTCTGCAAGTCTCGTAAACGCTCGCCATATGAGTCATCTTCCCAGGAACCAATGAAAACTCAACCTGCCGGAGAGGTTCTCTAGATCGTATTCGAGAGCCCGCAACATCACGATATAAGAAGAAGGACTCGCCACTGGTTTCCTACGGGCTGCTCTACGAGCAAGAGCCCATGCTGGCACAAGGCCAGCTTAATCTCAAACAACCACCACTGGAACACTACGAGCTGCTCTACGAGCAAGAGCCCGTGCTGGCACAAGGCCAGCTTAATCTCAAACAACAACAACACTGGAATTTAGTCCCTCAGCAGTCATCGCTTGATAATGTCCTGTGGATCAGGAAGAAACGTCGCGTTGGAGAGAGAGAGAGAGAGAGAGAGAGAGAGAGAGAGAGAGAGAGAGAGAGAGAATTGCATAAGCTATAATAAAGCAAATGACTCAACCGAATTTTACCATGCCCTTTGGTGCGTTGCTCGCCAGTCTAAGCAACAACGAGAAAGCCATCATCAGAAAAATAGAGAAGACTCTTTACAAGATTAATAGTGCTGAAGCAGCAATCATTTTTAACAAAACCTGTCTACGAGAGGGTCTCCTTCCGAAATATAATTATTATTATTATTATTATTATTATTATTATTATTATTATTATTATTCAGAAGATGAACCTTCTCCATATGAAACAAGGCCAAAGAGGCCACTGACTTAAAATTCAAGCTTCCAAAGAATACGGCGTTCATTAGACACAAGCAACAGAAGGAAATGGGAAATACAGAGATGAGACGACTTATCAAAAAGGAAAGAAATAAACGAACAAATTAAAGAATAACAAATTATCTTACGCGAATAAAAAAAAAATAACTTATATTTCTACTGAAGTATGCTGTTAAGATCGTATGATCTATCTGCTCATTGCCCACAGTACAATATAATCATATATACTTCACGATCTAAGATATTGTTCGAGTAATATATATCGGGGGTGCCTGGCATGTAGCCACAAATAAATTATTTACTTCGTTATGTAAATTTCTTTCTACAAATTTCAGAAACTTTCGTGTTACTGAATCCATGGCTAAATTTCTACCATTCATGAACTAGATAACTAACCTCAGAAAGACTTCTAGTTATATATGGGTCATTTTTTCATCTAAATGATGGAGTGATTAAACACACTTGGTAATATCTCAAGGTTAATTTAACCTTGTAACACTGGTAAATAGAAGTGTTCCATAAAATTACTACGCAATTTGTATTACATTCCGTTTTCGTTATTTCAAAACAGTCCCTGATAATCACAGAACTCTTGGAACTGTAACTGGAATATAAAATTTAGGGCAAAGACCAGGCGCTGGGTCCTATGAGGTTATTCAGCGCTGAAATGGAAATTACGATTAAAAGGTTTGCAAGGTGTAACAGAATGACAATCTCTCAGTTGCACTTTGAAACAATTGTTAGGGGAGGATGGAAAATCTGATGAAGGAATGGTAATAAGAACGGAGGAACGGTAAAAGGAATGAAAGGAGTTGCAGCTTGGGCAGATGGGACTCTGCAGACAACCTTAAGTAATGCCTACAGTGCACCGCATGAGTTGCACTGTGGCACTAACCCCCTATGGAGGACAACGCTATTACTTGTATTCTGAAGCTCTACAAAGTACCACTTTAACCACACCAAGCGACATTTCCGTTTAAGGATACTAGATACCTCCCCCTGCATACGGACATTAAATCATTCATCTTAATGTCTGCATTTTTCCTACAACACACCCACCCTTTTTTCTTTTTTCATTTTACAGACTGATCGATCAAAATTTTCCTTGAGTGTGTCAATGTTTTCACACGATATATATCCAATGTACTTGACTGTCAGCAAGAAAGTATATTTCATCAACTGAGTGGCTACTTACATCTATCGTACACACATAATATAACATTCTTTAATCTACATAGATAAATAAGTTTGAAAATTGTATATTAAATCTGCTCTCTTACCACCTTTATAGATAATTCCTCAAAATTACACAGCTCTCAGAATATTAAAAGCAAAATCAAAGGAAGCTCTTACGCTGTTAAAAGTAAAATGCCCATTTCAATTTAAGAAAATAACTTTCTCGATGATAAAACACCAAAAATTATACACAAAACGTAACTCTTGCGTTTCAGAAAATACATTCAAAATTAATTTTCCCGGTGAGAACAATACAATTGTATTTGCGACGGACCTGACATCGAACTAAAACTAGTGCTTAACGTTAATAGAAATACAATATTGTGTTATTAAAGTACAATACGTTAAATTTAGCTACACTGGACATTCAACGAATAACACGGTAGAGCAAATACGAACTGGAATGGCGACATTATCAAAGCGCGCGCGACGCCTATAACACAACTGCTGACACACCAATTTGCATCCCAATCAATCCAGGTGTCGCGGAGTTATTAGAAATCAAAAGGTAAAAGAGAAAACATTAATTTAAAAGTATCGACAAAGGTTTTTCCTTTATTCTCAGATAAATTTATGTCGTCAAAGTTTTTGACCAAATTCATACTTTTCGTTTATCAAACATATAAAAAGTATTCGACAAACGTTTTTCATTTTATTCTCAAGAAAATTCATGTCATTGTAGTTAATGGCCAACTACAGTAAAAAAAACAAAAAAACTATGCACTTTAGCATAAAATATATATATTTAAAAAGTACTCGAAGAAACGCATAATTTTGGGCTCAGAAAAATTCATGTCGTTGTAGTTAATGGCCAATTACATAAAAAAAAAAAGATGCATTTCCGCAGAAAAAATGATATTCGACAAATGTTTCATCACATCACGAGCTCAGAAACATTCATTTTGCTGTTTATGGCCAATTTTTTTTTCTTTTTTAGATTGAATACCTAAAAATGATTCGACTAATAGAAAATGTTAAAAATTCAAGCTAAAAAGTATTCGCCAAATGTTTCATTACGGTCTAAAAAAATTTTTTGATGTAGTTTATTGTCAATTTCATTAAAAAAAAAAAAAATGATGCATTTTAACAGAAATGAAAGCCAGAGTTAGATATGACATAAATTGCAAAAGCTGGTCATACTGACAGAGGCAATTCACTTTGGTTTCATTTATTTTAATGTGCGTATTCCGCGTTTTAATGCAAAACATGGAATATGGAAAAATAAGATTAACTCTATATTTTTCCAAATGGAGATTGCCGTCTGACTATGATAAGAGATATTGCGTAAAGAAAAAAAGGGCTAATTAGTTAAAAACAATTGAAGCAATTAATCATAAAGCACTTATATAACCTCTGGCAGATTTTCTGGAAAATAGTATTTGTTATTTCTCTCTCTCTCTCTCTCTCTCTCTCTCTCTCTCTCTCTCTCTCTCTCTCTCTCTCTCTCTCTCTCTCATACGGGGGCACTATTCTATTGACCTGTTTCATGAAAAAGTAATAATAATAATAATAATAATAATAATAATAATAATAATAATAATCTATAATAATAATAATATAATAATATAATAATAATAATATATAATGAACTAAGGAACCTCCGTAACGAGGCTATAATATTGACAATCAAAAGCCACAGCAGTGTTAAATATATTTTTATTGTTACAATAGTAAAAATACAAGGAGAGACTTTCGGATACTGCTCCGTATCCCTCTTCAGTCCTACTGACGTTCAAACAATGGAGGAAGCGTTACAACAGTGGGAAAAAAAATAATAAAAAACTGGTTCAAGGCGGATGGATTTAAGTGTTGGTCAGGTAATCCCCGTTCGGTTGTTTCTGTTGGCGAGACGGCTGGAACGGCGAAGTGGTCGTTCAGGTAATTCCAGCTCAGCAGACACTCCATCGGTGCCATGACTTGAAGCTGTAGTAACCTCAGTCATCTGGGATAAAAGAGAGGTTGGAGCAACATCAGGGGTCTCACAATCACCAGACATATGAATCCTAAAATCGTTGGCAAAGTGGCCAATTATTAAAGAATTGGTAAAACTATCTTCATCAGTGAAGGTTTTGTTCCCTTCAAAAGCACACCCCTTTCTAATAGCAGCTCCTTCCACTAAGCGACGAACACCAACATTCCCACTCTTAAAAATGACAGAGGCACCATTCCAATTGATGTTGTGTCCTGGAACGAAGGATACAACATCAATTGGAATGGTGCCTCTGTCATTTTTAAGAGTGGGGATGTTGGTGTTCGTCGCTTAGTGGAAGGAGCTGCATTAGAAAGGGGTGTGCTTTTGAAGGGAACAAAACCTTCACTGATGAAGATAGTTTTACCAGTTCTTTAATAATTGGCCACTTTGCCAACGATTTTAGGATTCATATGTCTGGTGATTGTGAGACCCCTGATGTTGCTCCAACCTCTCTTTTATCCCAGATGACTGAGGTTACTACAGCTTCAAGTCATGGCACCGATGGAATGTCTGCTGAGCTGGAATCACCTGAACGACCACTTCGCCGTTCCAGCCGTCTCGCCAACAGAAACAACCGAACGGGGATTACCTGACCAACACTTAGATCCATCCGCCTTGAACCAGTTTTTTTTTTTTTTTTTGTTTTTTTTTTTTTTTTTTCACTGTTGTAACGCTCCCTCCATTGTTTGACCGTCAGTAGGACTGAAGAGGGATACGGAGCAGTATCCGAAAATCTCTCCTTGTATTTTTACTATTGTACAATAATATTGTAACACTACTGTGGCTTTTGATTGTCAATAATATAATAATAATAATAATAATAATAATAATAATAATAATAATAATAAATAATAAATATATATCACATATACGCCCCCCAAGGATGCATCCCCTCAAAAAAAAAAAAAAAAAAGTTTTCGCTCCGTTGTTAAAATGTTCATTAAGGTGACATTCGAACAGTCTTTCCATCGCTACTTCATTGTATGATACTGTCACTCTTTCCGACCATATAACTGAACGAAAACGCCTAAAATTCCCCAAAATTCTCATATCACCATGATGAGTGACCCACTGTCCCAGTTAAGCGAAGGCAACGTCAGAACGGATCGTCAATGAATGAAATTCATCAATCACCATAAATCACCCCCCAATGAAAACCAGTAAATTAAATTATCACCAAGAGGCATAGGTCACATTTTACTGTGTGCAGTCTATTTGCACAATACTGAATTTCTCTGGAAGGAAAAAAAAACTTCCCTGCAAATGAGGAACAATTACTGGAGGGAATATAACTACAGAAAGGAGGAAGGGAATATAATTACAGAAAGGAGGAAGGTTCGATACTAGCAGTGCAAGAGCTGACTGACTATGTGATTGATTTCTATCAACAGGCGTCACAGCGAGCTTGCAAGAGGGGAGAACTAATAAATGTGTGTGAGAGAGAGAGAGAGAGAGAGAATATTTAGGTCACGTAGAATATTGTAACAATTTCGATTAAAAAATGAAAGCCTAGTGTATTAACATAAAAAACAATATCAATGCATTATTCAATAACACAATGAAGACGTAGCAAAAATTTCTCCTTGGAAATAGCATTGGGTCGACTGCTTTACTTTTCAACCATTCTCATCACGGTACTGAATAACCCCGCTTTTCCATTTCCAGGTAAACGGACCAAACGTTCTAAAAACCAAATGTTCCTAAAAGCCAAGATGTTATAAAACCAAACGTTCCTACAACCAAACGTCCCTAAAATCCATTCATTAAAACCAAACATCTCTAACACCAAACGTTCCAAAAATAACAAATACCCATAAAACTCAACGTTCCTAAAAACCAACCGTTCCTATAACCAAAAGTTCCTAAAATCAAACGTCCCTAAGCTAAACGTCCCTAAAATCAAACGTCCCTAAGCTAAACGTCCTTAAAACCAAAAGTCCCTAAACCAAATATTCCTAAAATCCAAACCACTGAGCAAATCCTAAAACCAAACGTTCCTTAAAACCATAACAACAAATAAAAAAAACACTGAACTAAAGACGAAGAGATAAGAGAATTGAGAGAAGCCGCGGAAGCTTAGAAAAAAAAAAAATAGACCAACGCCGAGGCATCGCCCATATCGAAGTCTTTTTTTTCTTTCTTTCTTTCTTTTTTCTACCGTCGATCGGAAGATAGAACACGGCTCGACCATCGACACTCAAAGCGGTTATAAACAACTTGCCGAAAAAATACCAGATTTGCCCTCACTCCTCTCCTCCAGTCCCTTCATCCATCTCTTCCCCCCGACCCCCCACAAAAATATATATCTAAAGGAAGGGAGGAAAAAACAAAAGGAAGTGAACCGGTTCATTCTTGTAGATAACTTCAAGATCTTTTTTTCTTTTTAGGAAGCCAGGAACATTTCAAGATATTTTTTTTTCAGGTAGCCAAGGCCATTTTGTCTTCCCCGTCCCCCCCTTGCTGTATTTTTCTTTCTTCGCGAGATTTTTATTCAGGGCTTTTAGGGGGAATTGGTTGAGGTTGTAAGAGGGAGGGGAAGGGAGGGGGGGATGGGGAGAAGGAACTCTTCAAGTACAAAGAAAGATCTCTTAACTTAAAAGTCTATTCAATACATTCGGCTGATAGCAAGAATAAAAAAATAAATAATTAGCTCTTTATTAAAGCCCTGTTATCTGTCATCAGTTTCCTTTTCGAGGGTATCGATAGGAAACTATAAGAAATTATTATTTTTCATAAGGGCTGGAGGAGACATCTGTCTATTTTCGGAAATTTTTAGTTTTTAGTTTCACTACGCGGAATGTCCATGAGTTTCATGTTTATAATGTCAGTTCCCTGTAAGAAATTTCTAATAAAATAAAATAATCATAGAGTTTAAAATCAAACTATCACAGTGATTATAATCAACCAATCTCATTAATAAAGGGGAACTTCTGGTTGCATTTTAGCTGGTCCATATGTAGTATTATTCTATTTAAGCACCCCTAGTGAAAAAAAAAAAGAATTTTTTTGAAAGGGGCGATTTCTCATTTTTTTACAACCAATTTTCTATTGCACCATGTGTGGCTCATCTGTTATGCGTCACGTCATTGTCGCGGTAGGCTCAGACAGGCGGAACTATTCCGCCAGGCATGCTGTCTACACGATAAAGATGGCAGCTTACACGTGCGACATGGATTTGCAAGTCACAAGTGATTCAGACCCTCCTCACCTACGACGGATTCCGAAAATGACAGTTTTCTTCGCTATAACGGAGGCACCATAGTATAGACAGCGGTAGATAGCCGCCCTGTATCTTCGTCGGTACCGTGGTCTGTTCAGAGGGAAATTAAGTTCCCAAAACATATTATATAAATTTCATAGCCATAGCTAATAGCCTGCTCCTAATGTCATGTTTTAAATCTGTTGACAAGAAATGGTCCGAACAGACAAGGTTTGCGTCGTAGGTTGAAAGATGTTAATGTTGATATCCTCCCTTCGAAACGCCATACAAGTTGGCATAATTGGCGCTATTTGAATTATAATCGACCTAAAACACGATGACAATACCACAGACGAATACAATACAATGCGCGTGATTCGCCGCGCTTGTTATTGTGAGGCGACCGCAACACTACGTCATCGGTACTAATCTGCCAGATGGCAACATAGTCCAATCGTGGATAAATGGCGCTCTCCATTGAACAACCTCGGCGCTAATTTGAAATTCAATTGTAAAAACATGGGATTACTTACAGATTCGAGCAATGGCTTATTAAAAGTTCGGTCTGACGAAATTTAATGGCTATCAACCAAAAGTTCCCCTTTAACCCGCGCAATCCTTTCTTAATTGGATCAGTTCTCTCTCTCTCTCATTTTCAGAGATATTAATTTCCCTTTTCTCAGGATTTGTCCTTTTTTTCACAAACGTTTCGTCTTCATTACTGTAGACGTAAAAATACGTCCTCGAGTGGTTCAATAGAACTACAGTTTCTTAATATGTTGGTAACACAACCAGTCCAAATAAGGATGTCCCCTTGTTTTGATATTACCTATTCTAACATAATTACTCCAGTACAGAAAATTTACAAACTCATACGGAATAACATTCAAAATGTATTTGTACATTCGTTCATAATGTACTTCGAAAAACACACGCCCCTATTTCAGTGACAATGTCTACTGTATATCGCCCTTTTGGTACAAGTAGTTTTCAAGATCTGAGGACGGACAGAAAACGTGGGGACGGACAGACAAAGCCATTTCAATAGATTTCTTTTAAAGAGAGAGAAAAAAATGCTTTCAACGCAACAAAACGTTTCCTGAAAACACAACTTCTTGGTCCTGCTGTGCCCCAGATATAATTTCCTTCTCACCTAAATAAAAATAACACTTTCCCTATACACACACATACATACACATATACGTTTGTTATAAATATAAAAAAGGATAGTAAAACAGAAGAACACTACTGAGGCCTCACTCCAAGAGGCTGGTAGTACTAGGCAAGGTTCGTTTTGTGTCAGGTAGTTACCGAACCAGAAGGAAGCGATAGTATTCATGTTTTACCAAACACTGACCACTGCTGCTGACGATAATTTCCTAATAAGTCAGACAGAACAGTTTACGTCTGTAATACCACTTCTCATGGTTCAGCCTTGTAGGGTAATAGTCCTAGTCATCGTCATCGTACGTTAACCTTAACCATCTCGTTTTCTTCCAAGCAGTCTGTTCGCCATTGTACCTACCTTTAACATAGATCTGGAAGTAAACGTAAGATTTCTGCTTACTTAATGAATACTTGGTTTTCAGCTTGATTTCGTTGTTTCGGTATGAGCTGACAGCGTTGCTATTTCCTGTGATAATTTGAAAGTAAAATTCTCTCTATTTACGAAGAAAGATGGTAGAATGGTACTAAAAGGATTTGCTTGTGTGAATGTGTGTGTGTGCTGTAAAAGGTCTATAGATTGTATCTATATTCCTTGTGTTTGTATTTGTGTGTGCATACTTGTTGCAAACGTTCAATTGAACTGAAGAATTCAATGGAAGAATTATTCGAGTAGGGGGGGACATTTGTTAACAACTGCAAATTGTGTGAAAATGATTTTGAAAAATTAACTATCACAAACACAAGTCGCTAATAGAAACTCTCTCTCTCTCTCTCTCTCTCTCTCTCTCTCTCTCTCTCTCTCTCTCTCTCTCTCTCTCTCTCTCTCTCTCTCTCTCTCTGATTAGAAATCTCTTCATTCTGTATTTCCCTTTACCTTTTGTTATTACTTCTTTCAAATGAACGGCCGAATACTATTCTTTGGAAGCCTGAATTTCCAGTCAATGGCCCCTGCACAGGTCGTGGGCTTGTTCCATATGAGTGAGGTCCATCTTTAGAATAATAATAATAATAATAATAATAATAATAATAATAATAATAATAATAATAATAGAAAGGCTAAAAAGGTTAAAATAAAACGGACGATAAACTAGTTCACGAAATCATAAAAAACAGAAAACTTCTTAATTGTATCAGACATCCGGCGTCTACATACCCTGAAGAAACAAGTGGCCAACGTTACACACGAGTTTTGTGTCAGTGAATTAGCCAATAATTCTCGTTACTCTTTGGCATAATGATTGTTGGCAGACGTGCGAATTGTTAGGGGCAGTTGGGACGGACAACCAGAGGTCCTGTTCTTGCCCAGGCCTGAAAAAATAAGCAAACACTAGAAAGGGATGGGGTTTATAGCTTAACTTTATTATTATTATTATTTTTTTTTTTTTTTTTTTTTTTGCTCTATCACACTCCTCCAATTCGACTGGGTGGTATTTATAGTGTGGGGTTCCTGGTTGCATCCTGCCTCATTAGGAGTCCATCACTTTTCTTACTATGTGCGCCATTTCTAGGATCACACTCTTCTGCATGAGTCCTGGAGCTACTTCAGCGTCTAGTTTTTCTAGAATCCTTTTCAGGGATCTTGGGATCGTGCCTAGTGCTCCTATGATTATGGGTACGATTTCCACTGGCATATCCCATATCCTTCTTATTTCTATTTTCAGATCTTGATACTTATCCATTTTTTCCCTCTCTTTCTCTTCAACTCTGGTGTCCCATGGCATTGCGACATCAATGAGTGATACTTTCTTCTTGACTTTGTCAATCAACGTCACGTCTGGTCTATTTGCACGTATCACCCTATCCGTTCTGATACCATAGTCCCAGAGGATCTTTGCCTGATCGTTTTCTATCACTCCCTCAGGTTGGTGCTCGTACCACTTATTACCGCAAGGTAGCTGATGTTTCTTGCACAGGCTCCAGTGGAGGGCTTTTGCCACTGAATCATGCCCCTTTTTGTACTGGTTCTGTGCAAATGCCGGGCATTCGCTTGCTATGTGGTTTATGGTTTAATTTTTCGTATTGCACTTCCTACACATGGGAGAGATGTTATTTCCGTCTATCGTTCTTTGAACATATCTGGTTCTTAGGGCCTGATCTTGTGCCGCTGTTATCATTCCTTCAGTTTCCTTCTTTAGCTCTCCCCTCTGTAGCCATTGCCATGTGTCATCGCTGGCTAGTTCTTTAGTCTGTCTCATGTATTGTCCGTGCATTGGTTTGTTGTGCCAGTCCTCTGTTCTGTCTGTCATTCTCCTGTCTCTGTATATTTTTGGGTCTTCGTCTACTTTTATTAGTCCTTCTTCCCATGCACTCTTTAGCCACTCGTCTTCACTGGTTTTCAGATATTGCCCCAGTGCTCTGTTCTCGATGTTGACGCAGTCCTCTATACTTAGTAGTCCTCTCCCTCCTCCCTTTCGTGTTATGTATAGTCTGACCGTATTTGCTCTTGGGTGTAGTGCTTTGTGTATTGTCATATGTTTCCTGGTTTTCTGATCTATGCTGCGGAGTTCTGCCTTCGTCCATTCCACCATTCCTGCGCTTTATCTGATTACTGGCACTGCCCATGTGTTTATTATTATTATTATTATTATTATTATTATTATTATTATTATTATTATTATTATTTTATTATATAGAAGATGAGCCGTATTCATATGGAACAAGTCCACCAAAGTGGTCACTGACTTGAAATTCAAACTTCCAAAGAATATTATAGTGTTCATGAGAAAGAAGTAACAGAAGGTAACAGAAAACACAGACAGACGAGATCAGTTATTGGAATAAAAATACATTGACAAATAACTAAAATAAACAGATACTAGTAAGTAAGGAAATCATAAAATACACTGTTGCCCGTCATTTCACGTTCATCTATTTGTACTTATAGCTGTGGCCACCACTATTTCCATTAAGGAGAAAAAGGTCAAGTTCCTGAATACGCGATGTCAAAAAAAGAAGAAAAACTACCTGGCCACTGTTTGTAATCCTGATAAACATCATCATTAACAACTGTAGCCATTTTCTCTCTCTCTCTTCTCTCTTCTCTCTCTCGTCTCTCTCTCTCTCTCTCTCTCTTGGGAATGTTGCAACATCATGTATATTGCACACACACACGTGCGCATGTGCGGTATACTTTCGTAAGGGCGGTCATTATTACCAGGGGTGGTGGTGGATGTCAATAGTCCCTTTCAGGTGTGCGCAGTTCTCCTTCAGTACTTTTGATTCGTTCGTGTACTCCGGCGTTCCTAGTTAGTAGACAGCATGTCTAAAAGGTGACCAGTCTCTGGGACATTATATTATATATATATATATATATATATATATATATATATATATATATATATATATATATATATATATATATATATATATATACAATATAATATTGTATATATATATATATATATATATATATATATATATATATATATATATATATATATATATTATATATACATATATATTATATATATGTGTGTGTGTGTATGTATGTATATATACATTTAGATGGACAAAATATTAATAAAAACCTCAATTAGAGCACTATACACGAAGTATGGTACACACATTTTAGATATCCTATTTCAAACAGAGTAATTTCACATGTATTGACATATCTAAATATTCCAATACATCGTTTTTCTACACAAAAATACGGTCTCTCTCTCTCTCTCTCTCTCTCTCTCGCTCTCTCTCTCTCTCTCTCTCTCTCTCTCTCAACTTCTATCGAATGCAAAGCCTTAAACCTAAATGAAGGAACAAATGAAGAATGCCAGATCTTCGGGGCAAGATGAGAGAGAGAGAGAGAGAAGAGAGACGAGACTGGAGAGAGAAGAGGAGAGAGAGGCTGAGAAGAGGAAGAGAGCGAATGAAAGAGAAGAGAGAGAGAGAGAGACTGCAAAAAAATTCCTGGCCTGAGAGAGAGATTTCAGCAATTTATAAAAGCTAGAGAATAGACATAATTAAAAATCTTTCAGAATCTTTCTTGCTATATTTTGATAAATCAAAATATCTCTCTTGGAATATAGAAAACCAACGAAAAAAACGAGAGAAAGAGAAAGGAGAGTATACGAACTGGATATGGCCTCTGCAGGTAACATACTTCAGATATAGATTCCAGTTTGAAGAAAATGTGGCCTTACCTGACCTTGGCAGTAAGTGTTGTTGGGACGTTGTTGTCCAGATGTTGTTCGAAATACGGAGGAATAGTCATCTTGTTTACTGTGGCTGCTTATTCACTGGTGAGGTTTCTCCTGACTGATGATGGTGCTGAAGAGCCCAAGGAAAAAGAACTGAACGAGAGAATTGAGAGAGCAGCGGGTGAACTTGGACAGGACAATTCTTCAGCTGCAACAGAGGCTCGGCTATCGTAGGTTGAAAGGTTTTCATGTTGATATCCTCCCTTCGAAACGCCATACAAGTTGGCATAATTGATGCTATTTGAATGACAATTGACCTAAAACACGATGACAATACCAAGGACGAATACAATACGATACGCATGCTTCGCCGCGCTTGTTTTTGTGAGGCTACTGTGACACTGTCATTGGTACTAATCCGCCAGATGGCAACATAGTCGAATCCTGGATAAATGGTGCTCTCCATTGAAGTACCTCGGCGGTAATTTGAAATTCAATTGTAATAACATGAGATTACGTACAGATTCGAGCAATGGCTCATAGTTTTGTTTATTAAAAGTTCTGTTTGACAAGATTTAATGGCTATTAACCAGAAGTTTCCCTTTGAATCGAACAATAACCTTGGTTAAAATCGAGCAATCTCTCTGTTAAAAATCAAAAACTCTCATTATTAGAAAAGGTAAACAATCTTACCGTAAAATAACAGAGCAGCCACTCAGTAAAAAAAATTTAATTAAACAATGCCAAAATAAAGAAAACTGAACAATCCAGTATCAAAATTCAAACCAATTCACAGTAACGACTAAACAGTTTCATGGAAAATAATAAACATAACCAATTCGAAGTGCTAAGTTAAAAGTTTGGTTCAGATTTTCAGATTGATTAGATTTTCAATAAACATAACCAATTCGAAGCACTAGGTTAAAAGTCTGACTCAGATTTTCAGATTTTCCAATGAACATAACCAATTCGAAGCATTAGGTTCAAAGTTTGACTCAGATTTCAGATTTTTTTAATAAACATAACCAATTCGAAGTGCTAAGTTAGAAGTTTGGTTCTGATTTTCAGATTGTTCAATATACATAACTAATTTAGGTGACAAGTTTGGTTCAAATTTTCACATTTTTCAATAAACATAACTAATTCGAAGCGTTAAGGTAAAAGTTTGATTCATATTTTCAGATTGTTCAATAAACAATGCCAATTTGAAGCGATAGGTTAAAATTTTGGTTCAGATTTTCAGGTTTTTCAATAAACATTAGCAATTCAAAGCGGTAGGTTAAAGGTTTGATTTAGATTTTCAGATTTTAAAACTTTTTTCAATAAACATAGCCAATTCGAAGCGGTATGTTGAAAGTTTGTTTCAGACTTTCAGATTTTTAAAATTTTTCAATAAACATAACCAATTCGAAGAGCTAGGTTAAAGTTTGTTTCAGATTTTTCAATTAACTTAGTCAATTCGAAGCACTAGGATAAACGTTTGGTTTAAAATTTTGGATTTATCCAATAAACATAACCAATTAGAAGCTGTAAGTTAAAAGTTTGGTTCATATTTTCAGATTTTTTTATAAGCATAACCAATTCATATCTATGTTAAAAGCTTCTTTCAGATTTTCAGATTTATCAGATTATACAATAAACATAACCAACTTCAAGAGCTAAAGTTAAAAGTTTGTTTTTGACTTTCAGATTTTTCAATAAAAAAACCAATTCGAAGCACTAGGTTAAAAGTTTGGTTCAGATTTTCAGAATTTTCAATAAACATAACCAATTCGAAGTGCTATTTTAAAAGTTTGTTTCAAATGTCCAGTTTTTTCAATAAACATAATCAATTTGAAGCTTTAAGTTAAAAGTTTGGTTCACATTTTCAGATTTTGTAATAAGCATAAACAATTCGAAGCCCTGGCCTAAAAGTTTAAGATGTTCAGATTTTTCAATAAACATCGGCAATTCAAAGCGTTAAGTGAAAAATTTTATTCAGATTTTACGATTTTTCAATAAACATAACCAATTCGAACTTGAAGGTTAAAAGTATATTTCGTATCTTCAAATTTATCAGATTTTTCAATAAAAATAACCAATTTCAAGTGCTCGGTTAAATTTTCTGTCATATTTTCAGATTTTACAATAAACACAACCAATTAGAAGAGCTAAGTGAAGAGTTGTTTCAGATTTTAAGATTTTCCAATAAACATAACCAATTCGAAGCACAAAGTTAAAAGTTTGTTTCAGATGTTAAGATTTTTCATTTAAACATAGCCAATTCGAAGATCTAAGTTAAATTTCTAATAAAACTAGCTAATTCGAGGCACTGGGTAAAAAGTTTGTTTCAGATTTTTAGATTTATCAGATTTTTCAAAAAAACACAACCAATCCGAACTGATAGGTTAACAGTTTGTTTCAGATTTTTCAATAAACATAACCAATTCGAAGCGCTAGGTTAGAAGTTTGTTTCAGATTTTCAGATTTATCAGATTTTTCAATAAACGTAAGCTATTTGAAGCACTAAGCGAAATGTTTGCGTCAGATTTTCAGTTTTCTTTCAACATAACCAATTCGAACTGCTAGGATAAAAGTTTGTTTCAGATTTTTCAATAAACAACCAATTTGAAGCATTAGGTTGAAGGTTGTCTCGGATTGAACAGATTTTCAATAAACATAACCTACTCGAAGCAGAAGGTTAAAAGTTGGTCTCAGATTTTCAGATTTTTTCAATAAACATAACCAATTCGAAGCACTAGGTTAAAAGTTTGTTTCAGATTTTCAGATTTTTCAATAAACATAACCAAATCGAAGCGCAAGTTAAAAGTTTAGCTAAGATTTTCAGATTTCTCAGATTTTTCAACAAACATAACCAATTCGAAGTACTAGGTTAAAGGTTTGTTTCAGATTTTCAGACTTTTCAGGTTTTTCAATAAACAATAAGCAATTCAAGCGCCAAGTTAAAATTCTATTTCAGATTTTTAAACTTTCAGAGCATCTCAAGGCGACAGTAATTTGATATTATATATATATATATATATATATATATATATATAATATATGATATACTATATATATATATATATATATACAGTATATATCCAGTATATATATATATATATAGAGATATATACATATACTATAACTATACATATTCCAGTGGTCAAAAATGAACATCCATAACTGAAAAAACTGTATTACGGAATGAATAAGAAACACTGTTCAAACAAAAATTATTAAAAATACTATTTAATAACTAATTCATAAATCTCTCTCTCTCTCTCTCTCTCTCTCTCTCTCTCTCTCTCTCTCTCTCTCTCTCTCTCTTCCCAAAAGGAAAATAATGAATCACTATTAAATCTTTAGCAGTCAGTTTAAGACTAACTTCATTAAACTTTTAATTAGTAAATAATTTATTATACACGACCCTCTAAATTTATATAGTTTATTACGAGTATTCATTACACTCCAGGCATTTAATTAAATTCCTTCCCCCGTGTATCAATTGGATGTTGTTTCATAATTCGAGAGAGAGAGAGAGAGAGAGAGAGAGAGAGAGAGAGAGAGAGAGCGTATATGACAAATAATAAATTACCACAGCTAGGACAGACATAGTGCGTGATAAGGTGATAAGAGATTTTATAGTGCATATGAGAGAGAGAGAGAGAGAGAGAGAGAGAGAGAGAGAGAGAGAGAGAGAGAGATCCGCCCGCAGAGGGAATAATAGCAGCACCTTTATGGCTTCATAAATTCATTTTTACCCGAACACATTATCATAACATTAAATGACTTGTCAAGGTAATGGATGCTCCCTAAGTAATACTAGGTGGTCAGCAGTACCGTTTTGTGAGGGAACTTGTAATGTCGGTGATTTGTTAAAACTTAGAAGAGCATTAACTCGGTATTCGTATAATAACCCTTTTTAAGTAGCGCTCAAGAGGGAAGGCCAGGACGTGACTTGAGTAATGCTTACATAACGTATAATATAATAATACAATAATAATAAATCGCTTTATGATCTCAATGTTCGTTTTATTAACGCGACTCGATTTGTCGTGTTAGCATATGGAATGTTGACGTAAATTATGTAAATCGTAAAGAACCGTGACGTCATTTTCTATCGTTCTATGTTTATATAATTAGCTTCATCACTGAAGGAATATTTATATAATTTCCTTCAAGCAATTCACTTAATCGTTCGTCTGGAAGGTTGATATATAATTCACTTCCTTTTAACATTAGGTAAGAATTGTTGACATAATTCACTCCATTTCAATATTAGGCAAGAAATGTAGACATGATTCGTTTCATTCGAATATCAGGTAAAAAAAATGGTGACATCATTCATTTACATTTTAACATCATGAATATTCACGTCATCCGGTTCGTCACTTCATCTTCGAAAATGTTCAAAAAATTCGCTCTAATGACTTCATCTTTTTAACACTTTCCTTTCATCACCTCTCAGTCACCTTTCCCTCCGTGCAATGCCCTGAGCGCACTAGAATCTAACATCTGGAATAACTCGGGCAGTGGAACGCTGAGTAGAAAAGAAGATATCTGTTTAAGAAAAATCTTGGCATTTCTCGTACTTGATGGCAACCCACAAGACAAATCTCCATAACGCTGCTTCTTACTCTTCTAAGTTCCAACTGGAATAACTCGGGAATTGGGGCGCCGATTAGAAAAGAAGATATCAGTTAGAAAATGCTCTTGGTATCATTTCAATAAAGCTGCTTCTTACTTCTTCTTAATCTAAACTAGAATAACTCGGGCAGTGGAACGCAGACTAAAAAAAAGAGATATCACTTATAGAATACTATGGGCATCATCTCTCGTAATTGACGGCAAAATATGGAACATTCTCAATATCGCTGCTTCTTGCTTCTTCTGACTTCTCGTTTGATTGATGGCAAAGCACAGGACAATCTCCTCCTCCTCCTCACTCTCTCGTTTGATTGATGGCAAAGCACAGGACAATCTCCTCCTCCTCCTCCTCCTCCTCCTACTCCTCTTCTTCTTCTGCTTCCCCGATAGATGACCCCGCGAATCGCCTTACGGTTATTGTCCGGGGAATTCTATAGAAAAGAAGCAACTGAAAGGCGATTACCTTAATGGTGTCTTTGTCCTCAAAAATATAGCCGATGCCGACGGGGGGAGGGGGAGGGGGAGGGGTGGGAATGGCGCAAGATGGGTCTCCTCCTCGGCCATCCACAGCTTTTGTAAAAACAAAAGGTTATGTCAACTGTGCCATTAAAGGAGGGCGGTGGTTCTAATGGCAATGCTGCTACATTCTTCACAGCAATGCCATTGTTATTTATACTACTGGCACGACTCAACTGGCCTTTGACTGGAATTATTTATTATGAGAGTTTCGAATAGAAAGGTACCAGAAAAAATCAAATCAAACCTGACTTGTACAATCTAAAAACTATGTATTTACCAATAATTTTTACACCGAAAGTATAAAAAGTTATTTCAACCAAAAAAAAAGCAACTTTTCCCTTTGAATTAGAATTAGAATATAAGATTCAGGCCAAAGGCCAGGCGCTGGTACCTATGAGGCAACTCATCGCTGAAAGGGAAATTTAAGGAAAAGGAGGTTTGAAAGGGTAACAAAAGGAAACCCTCAAAGCAGTTGCACTATGAAGCAATTGCTAGAAGTTGGAAAGTAAGAAGGAAGAAAGATACTAATACGAACGGAGGTACAGTCCACGGAATGGAAGGGGCTGCAGATAGGGGCCGAAGGAACGCTGCAAAGAACCTTAAGTAATGCCTACAGTGCACCGCGTGAATTGCACCGATGGTACCACACCCTAGGATGTTTTTTTTAGACACGAGGCACTGGAATGGCATACTGCCTCAGGAAAAACCGAAATAAAAGTTGAGTATATCATAGTTTTACCAGACCACTGAGCTGACTAACAGCTCTCCTAGGGCTGGCCCGAAGGATTAGATATTTTTACGTGGCTAGGAACCACGGTCTAGATACAACAGGTCAGCCAGCGCGCAGCTTAGGGTATGAATCAAAAACACTGTGACGTCACGTCCCCTGGTCTCTCACACGTGGTTAACCAAAACAATATGCTACCCACAGTCGTAAGGTAGACTATAGGACTTGCTGTGTGCCCATATATCTTTTTATTCATTCATTCATTCTACCATTGATAATGCCAAGTAACTGCGCAGTATTTGGCTGTCTTAATACGCGTGAAAAAACGAAAAACTCCAATATAAGTGTATTTCAGCTTCTAGCATACGAGAAATACTTAGTAAAACCAAAACAGACTATGGGCTTGCATATAAGATCAATGAAATGCATTTAAAAGTAACGGGTCAACAATGACAGCACGTTAAATTAGCAGTGCAACTGGTGTCTACATCATGTGCCAATTCAGAAAAATATTTAGGCGAAGGAGACTGTTGAAGTGTCAAAACTGGAGTGAAACTTCCGATTTTATTCTTTTAATAACGGATGTTTGGCTCGACACCATGAATTCTCCATGCATGTACGGAGAGTTTGGTAATTAAAAGCACTGCTTTTGGTATTGATGTAGAAAAACAAGCCGGTAAATTAAATTTCTCAAGGTCCTCGAGTTAATGAGTATTATGAATTAAAAGTCCTCATGCAAAAAAAATATACATATTCCTTCTGGAGAAAGGAATAATTTTTTCCATGTAAATCCACCATTGTTTTATTTACTGTTAAAAGCCTCTCATAGTATTGGCTACCTGCTGACACAAAGACTAAACCAATATTGCCTTGAACATGTCTTTGGGTGTATAAGGCCATGGATGGTCACCATGATCATCCAAATGCAGTGAAGTTTAAATTCAGGATAAAAAAATTGTTGTTAGGGAAGGAAATGAAGGTAATAAGTGAAAAGTGTAATATCACCTCAGTTGAAAAATCCCTTGAATCTCCCAATGAAGGTGAGTATGTAACAAAAGAAAGGGAGTTAGCATTAGAAGTATGTCTAACAACACAGATGTTTAGAAATTTAGATTTTGATTTAGGAAAAGATGTTTTTGATGAGGAAGACAATATTTTGGGAGCAAAAACAGAAATAAAAAAGATATTGAGGGAGTAATTGAGGAGGCGGCTCTTAAATACATTGGGGGATATATTGTCAAAATATTTTGTGTGAAATACCTTGAGTTAGGAAGTAAGAATAACGAAGTACCAAGGAGTGATACTTGGATAGACTGTGTAAGTAGGGGGGAGTTGTATGTACCTTCTAGTCATTTTTTTTTTTACAGTTAGTAATAATGCGGAAGATCTTTAGTGCTGTACACGGGAAAGCACTCATAGAGGGCAAACATTATTTCAAAAAGCTTTGCTTTGAATTGAAAAAGTCTAATATTGACGTTCCTGACGATGTTATAGCTTTTTATGTAAAGATATCCGTATATTTTTGAATGAGATATCTTAATAATTTGATAAAGTATAGGAAATGTCAAGGGCAACCATGCAGGGAGGCACAAAGAAAAAAGATAAAAGTTGTAACTTGATAAAATATTTTCAAAATGCGAATGTTGTTTTATTTACATTCTTTTGACACTTGAAAGATCACATTATCAAAAACATTCTCTTCTAAAAAGATTCTTGACAGTGTTAGACCTACATTCTTAATGGTTCTCACCACCGCGCTCCCTCAGATGACGTAGGTGCACAGAAGAGGCTTCAAATTGGGACGCTGTCTGGCTGACCTGTTCTATCTGGACCGTGCTAGGAACTGGTCACCTAGCAACGGGACATACAGCTTACTGTGGGATCCGAACCACATTATATCGAGAAACGAATTTCTATTGCCAGAAATAAATTCCTCTGATTCCACGTTGGCCGAGCCGAGAATCGAACTTCGAATAACCGGATTAGTAGCCGAGCGCGAAACCCACTCGTCCAACGAGGAACAAAGGGAAACACCGATGAGCATAGAGAATCACATTGAAGGATAGCATAAGAAACTGATTGAAGTGGTTGACTCGAAATTGTGGCTTAATTTTTTTTTTTTGCAACAATGATGAAATTAAACTATTCTCAAAATATATTTTTCTTGCCAACTTTTCGTACGTTCGATACTCTGTCGACGAGAAATATTCCCCTTAACCAGACTCGGTTTTGGTTTTCTGTAAAAGAAAACAATTGAAATAGCTATTTGCTTGTCCACCCGCACTTTTTCTGTCCACCCTCACATCTTAAAAACTACTGATATGTTTATCATCCACACTCCAATCATCAAAAATACTAAATTGCAGCCCGCTAGCCTCCGTAGTTTTTATTTTATTTAAGGTTGTATTTCATTTAAGGTCGAAGTTAGGCATGATCGTGCGTCTGGGACCCATACAACACGGGCCACCACAGGGTAGTGGCTAAAGTTTCATAGGCCGCGGCAGAGAGTTTCATGGGCCGAGGCTGAGAGTTTCATATAGCATTATATGCTCGATTGTGTCGAAGAAACTCCGGCGCATTTTTTACTTGTTGTAATTGTGCGTACTAATCGCTCTCCTGGCGTCAGTATTCAAATTCTACTGAGGTGCCACTGATCATAAAAAAATAGACCATAGTTTTGTCACCGTATATATGCGCATTCTCTATAAATTAAAAGATCGATAATTCGTTACTTATTTCAATCTAAATTTTCCTTAATCACCCGTGGAGAAGTTATTTGTGAACTATCTTTATGTACATATGATTGCATTTCGTAAACCCACATGTACAAAACACAGGAAACACAGACATATATATAGTATATATATATATATATATATATATATATATATATATATATATATATATATATATGACAGGAAAAAACTTGGCGAAAGCAGGCCACACATATGGAAGACAGGGGTACAAGGATATAGCCGGTCATCAGGTAATAGTACATATTGCCGAGCGTTTCGTAACACATATTACATCTCAAGGCTAAAAAGACACACATATATATATATATATATATATATATATAAACGTATATAATATATATATATATATATCTATAATATATATATATATGATATTATTGTCATTCAGAGGATGAAGCCTATTCATTAGAAACAAACAACAGAACGTATTGGGAAATAAAAAAAAAGGACCATTTACTAAAAACAAAAAATTTACACACACAAACAAATTAACCAATCACTGAAATACATGAATTGCACCTTGAATCTTAACTAACAGGCAATGAAACTTATTACTCTTCTTCAAGTTACAGTGGTTTATATTAAGAGTAACGAGTGAATAAGCTGGGTAATGTTTAGATAATTTCGTTATTATCAAGTATTAGCATTTAGGCTTCTGTCTAAAACAAACAAATAATGGTACTTCATATTATGTCAGTGTTGAGGAACATTATAGGAACATTAATTAGCTAAATATTCCCAATTGTCTATAAAAATTTCACTCGGTTCTCTCCCCACGAACAAAGAACGGAATGAGGAATAGAAATAGAATCAGGCCAGACACTATAAAAAGCAAAAATGTGGCCGACTCGAAAAACCCTAGGCCTACATTCATTATGCTGCCTAAAATCCCTGCCCTTCACTACGAAGGCTTCCGCTGTCTGAGAACCGCGATAACAAGGAAATATATCATCGGCGAAGGTGAGCATAAAAAATATCTTTATTAACTTGGAGAGAGAGAGAGAGAGAGAGAGAGAGAGAGAGAGAGAAAGAGAGAAAGAGAGAAGAGAGAGAGAGAGAGAGAGAGAGAGATCGCACATCCATGGTCATATCCTCTCCTTCAACGCCGCTCCACTGCCCAAGCAACCTTTTCACTCTCAATTAAACCACCAAACCAGAGACGGAAAGAGAATATCACTAACAAAGGCCAAACGCCACCACCAACAAAGCTCGCTTTGGCACTAACAAGCTAAGGGGACTATTGATCAGTGTCTGGGATGTAGGGGAGGAGGGAGAAAAGGAATCTCTCTCTCTCTCTCTCTCTCTCTCTCTCCTACTAAAGCAGGTGTCTGACGCTATACCGAGATACAAGCCTCCATTTTCCGGTTCTTCTTCTTCTTCGCTGCTGCCGATAATCCTATACTCCTGCCCCTCGTACCGTCACTACGAGGACGATAACAGCAACCAGCAATAACCAAGGATGCTGCTGCTGCTGCTGCAGCTGTTATTACAAAGAAAAATAACTGCTGTTGCTATTACGATGAAGGATGTAGTGTTGTTGCTGCTTCTGAAGCTCTTATTACAATGAAAAATAACTGCTGCTGCTATTACGATGAAGGATGTAGTGTTGCTGTAGCTGCTGCAGCTCTTGTTACAATGAAAAATAACTGCTGCTGCTGCTGCTGCAGCTCTTATTACAATGAAAAATAACTGCTGCCGCTGCAGCTCTTATTACGATGAAAAATAACTGCTGCTGCTGCAGCTCTTATTACAATGAAAAATAACTGCTGCCGCTGCAGCTCTTATTACAATGAAAAATAACTGCTGCCGCTCTTATTACAATGAAAAATAACTGCTGCTGCTGCAGCTCTTATTACAATGAAAAATAACTGCTGCCGCTGCATCTCTTATTACAATGAAAAATAACTGCTGCCGCTGCAGCTCTTAATACAATGAAAAATAACTGCTGCCGCTGCAGCTCTTATTACAATGAAAAATAACTGCAGCTGCTGCAGCTCTTATTACAATGAGAAATAACTGCCGCCGCTGCAGCTCTTATTACAATGAAAAATAACTGTTGCTGCTGCAGCTCTTATTACAATGAAAAATAACTGCTGCAGCTCTTATTACAATGAAAAATAACTGCAGCTGCTGCAGCTCTTATTACAATGAAAAATAACTGCTGCTGCACAGCTCTTATTACAATGAAAAATAACTGAAGCTGCTGCAGCTCTTATTACAATGAAAATAACTGCTGCTGCTGCAGCTGTCATTACAATGAAAAATAACTGCTGCTGATGCAGCTCTTATTACAATGAAAAATAACTGCTGCTGCAGCTGTTACGAAGGAGGATTGAGTGCTGTTGTTGATATTATTATGAAAAATGTAGTCCCACTGCAGCTACTGCAATGAAGAATGCACTGATGCTGCTGCTATTACGATGAAGGATATGGTGCTGTTGTTGCTGTAATAATGAAGGATATAGTACTGTTGCTGCTTTTATGATAGAGGAGGTAGTGCTGCTGTTGCTGCTGCGAAGAAGGATAAAGTGCTGCTGCTGGTATATAATGAAAAATATGGTGCTTCTGCTGGTATTATAGTGATGTAGCTACTATTACAATGAAGGATATAGTGCTACTGCTGCTTCTTCCATGAAGGATTTAATGATTATGCTGCTATTATGATAAAAAATATAGTGCAGATGCTGTTTCATAGTAGGGATAATAACATGTACACGATTTCAGTGTAAACAAAAAATACTGTATACGATTTCACAGTGTAAAGAAAAATCACTGTACACGATTTCACAATGTAAGGAAAAAGCACTGCACACGATTTCAGTGTAAAGAAAAACACTGTACACGATTTCACAGTGTAAAGAAAAACCACTGTACACGATTTCACAGCGTAAAGAGAAGTCGCTGCACAACATTTCATAGTGGAGCTCTATCCCGTGGTTCTCAAATAACGGCGCACTCATAATAAAATCTAAAATGACCAAAATTAATAGTTAAAACAACGCTGCCATCAAGAGAGAAGAAAAGCATGACCTAAAAAAAACAGAAAATATTTATAAATAAGTAACAAGCATAAAAGGCATCTTGGTTGATCAATCTACCTGTCGATCTATCTGCCCGGCTCTGGCAAATCGCACAGAGAGAGAGAGAGAGAGAGAGAGAGAGAGAGAGAGAGAGAGAGAGAGAGAGAGAGGAAAAGGGGTGGAAAAGGTAGAAGAGAAAAAGACAGAGGATGAAGAAAAGCAGAAAAGGTAGTGGGTGATAAAAGACGGGAGAAAAAAGGCAGAGAATGGGATAAGGCAGAAGAGAAATAGCAGAGGAGAAAAGACAAGGGAGGAGCAAATGCAGAAGGAAAGAGGCAGAAGAGAAAGGGCAGAGGAGAGAAAGCAGATGTGGAGAAAATACAAAAGCAAAAGGGTAAAAGAAAAGGCAAAAGAGCAGAAGAGGCAAAAGAGAAGAAAATCCAGAAGAGAAAAAGCCGAGGATGAGGAAATGCAAAGGAGGAGAAACTGCAGAAGAGGAGAAAGGCAGAGGAAAATAAGCCGAAGAGAAAAGGCAGGAGAGAAAAGGCCGAAAGGAAAAGGAATAAAAGGAGACACGGCAGATGAGAGAGTTGCTCTCAAAGCAATACAAGCTAAAAGAGAAATCACAGACAACGATGATGAAAAGTGCCTGAAGCGAAGGGAAACTGAAGCCGAGATTAAAAGGATGAATTTAGAAGACTTTAACCTTATAAGGAAATTTTAATGACGCGACTCTCTCCTCCTTTGACAGATAATGAACAAATAAACGTCCTTGAAATGAGATCTTTTTTAAAGTACGGAGTTCCATTCCTAATAAGTTCTTATTTCAAGTAAAAAAAATTATTTTCATATAAGTTATTATATAGAGTACGGAGTATGTTCTGGAAAATAATGAGCACATAAACGTCCTTTTACAAATTACTTATCTTCAGTAAAAATTACATTCGTTACCTTACAGAAAAACGTTCTAACAAAAGGAGGGAACAAAATCCTTTTGGCAACCCCCCCCCCTCCCACCCCAAATAAGGTAAAAATTAGCCAAAATCTCTGCGGCACAATCGAGTTTTCTGAACAGCCATTAGAGCATATAATCAAGGCCACCGAAAAGTAGATCTATCTTTCGGTGGTCTCGGTATAATGCTGCATGAGCCGCTGCCCACTAAACTTTAACCACGAGCCCGTGGTGGCCTGTAATATATCGTTGCCAGAAGCAGGATTATGGCTAACTTTAACCTCAAACAAAATAAAACCTACTGAGGCTAGAGGGCTGCAATTTGGTATGTTTGATCATTGGAAGGTGGACGTTCAACATACCAATTTGCAGCTCTCTAGCCTCAGTAGTTTTTAAGATCTGAGAGCGGACAGAAAAAGTGCGGACGGACAGAAAAAGTCGGCACAATCGTTTTCTTTTCAGAAAACTAAATGTACAATTAATAAATGCAATTTTTCAATTCTCAGAAAACACAACAACAAAAATGTGGCATCTAATTTTCCGTCAGTGACGCATACAAAAAATAACTAGGAAATATATGTATCAAGGTTATATTTTCCGTCTCTTATGATTAATATCGGGTATTAAGTTTAGCCATTTTAATCCCGAGGGTAAAATAAAAATTATCTTCGGCTAAATTGAGCAAATTAGTTTCTGTCTAACGAAGAGAGAAAAGTACCTGGACACGATGAGAAGACGCCATTTTTTTCATATTTTTTTTTCTTTTTGAGAGGCTGAGGAAGGAGAATGCTGTCACCTAATTTGATTTTCTTTCCTCTCTTATTTTGTTTTTATTTCTTTTGTGTCCTACGAATGTCACGTAAAAATCATAATGCACCAAAGGATTGCGTTAACCTTATCTTATATATCGTGATTAAAAAAAAAAAAAAAAAAAAAAGGTCACCTAATTTCATTTGCTTTCCTCCCATAATTTACTTTTATTTTTACCTTTTCTATCCTAAGAATGACGCCTAAAAACATTTAGTACTCAAGGATTGGGTTAACCTTATTTTATAAAAGACTACAAAAAAAAGTGAGATCGTTTTAACTGAATTTTGTAAAGTGACGCTTCGATCAAATAATTCATCAGAGGATTAAAAATGGCAGCCGCCTATTACAATAATGTAGTTACAGATAGTGACTTTAAAAATGGGGATTTACTCTGATTAATTCTTTGAAATGACCTTTGAATCTGTTCACTAGAGTTCAAAATGAAGCCGCTGCTAGGGTAATCCAGTTAAATAATTGGGCATTAAAAAACGAACGTGAATTTTACTCATTTTTCAAACGACTTAAAAGTTTAAAATGTCATCTCCCTGTTGAGATAATCAAGTTTTGGAAATAATAATGGGGCACTTTGGCTCTGCACCCTAGAGACAGGTATAGTATCTCATCCATAATAAACACATTCACGACTTTTTAAGTTGCGTCGGCCTTCTCTTGGCTTATCATTTGACGCAATTCCAGAGCAATTTTAAAGAGAAAATCTTTCTGTAATACTCTCAAAATACTGGAATAATAGAATTGTAGTCTGGCTTTTGAATTCCAGGCATATATTCGTAATTAGAGACATCTCGTTGATTATTACGTAAGGCTGAAGTAAGATGTAAACGACATGACTACAATTGACCCGTTACTAATGCTTTGCTAAATGTGTTCGCGGCAATGTCTTTCTTGGCGCAAGCACGTCATTGGGAAGGTAATGATATGCTTGCAGCTTGCCTGTCTGGTTATATATGCTTGCTAGCTACCAGTCTAATACAATAACTGAATGTGGTTACCCTTTCCTGGTAGGTTTAAGTCCAGATTTTAGGACGTACAATTTACCCTCTTAACCGACCTTACTTTTTTCACATTCATAACTTGTTCTCCTGGGTTAGCTGTTAAGGGTTATACTAGTAATCAGATCTTTAACCGATAAACTGTGACTACTGTTAAGATCAGCGATTATTTACGATTGCTTAACCAATGGCTGGTTGAATGTAAAGTCTTTGAGTTAAAGTTAGTTTACGTTATTATTATTATTATTATTATTATTATTATTATTATTATTATTATTATTATTATTATTATTATTATTATTATTATTCAGAACAAGAACGCTACGCAAATGGGACAAGCCCATGCAGGGGCCACTGACTTGAAATTCAGGCTTCCTAAGAATATGGTGTTCATTAGAAAGACGTAACAAAAGGAAAGTGGAAATACAGAAAAAAAGAGAGATCAGTTATTAAAAAAAAAAGAGGAATTGCTATAATTAAATTAATATAATAAAATTTATTTTTTTAAATACATTAACATTTCCATTTCAATTATCATTGCGGCATAACAGCTCTATATATAGCTTTGTTGATGTAATTCTGCTGAATAGGTCAGTGGTCAAGCAAAGGAAAAAGTCTAGTTTTCAAATTACATACATAGAACTGTAATGATCAGTTTTTAAAACTCAAGTGTAATATTTAAATGCATATAAATCTAAATTAATAGTTTTAAATGACAGAATAAGGCTGACTGGTAAAGTTATCATTTCTCTTATTATGTATAAATGTCTTTAATATTGGACATTATTCGAAAAGGACAACAAATATTCTTATAAATTGCATCTTACAGGTGGCTAAAGGAGAGGTGATTTTACAAAACTAAAATTTTTTCTAATCACTCCTACAACGCTACGAAAATTTTGTAGCCAAACGAAAGCATAATTCATGAGAATTCAGTCATATTCTCTACACAGCTAGATAATACAATGAGCAGCACATCTTCTAATAACCCCTCCTTAAAGAAATATTAAAATACTATATGTATTCTTAGGATCTTCCCTATGTAGTTAGCTGCCTAATAAGATCATTCTTTCTCTCGATTAAATACTGTCCCAGTGGATTCTGGAATCTTGTGGATGTTCTCGGTATTTCTGAAGCATTGGGAATAGTTACGAACATCATAAAGAAGTTTGCCTTCCCCCTCCGAAGCGATTACCGACGTCTGGACTGAGAGTTTGGAAAAATTCTCCAAAACATGTCTGTTTATAAAAAATGTCTCTTTATTTGTCGGGTTTTGTCTATTTGGCCCTACACTTTGATACTTCAAAAGCATCAAACATCGGATTTTCTAGGACTATTCTACTGCAAGGCACCATATGAAAATCGAATAACTGAAGTTTTAATTTCCATACCTTTGCAACCTATTGGTTAACGGTACGTCCGATTTCGATGAAGGCGAAGGTTATAGTTTGCAATGAAAATGTACGACGGATATGCATCTAATGACAACAAGTGAAAGCAATTAAATGATTTTATATGTTATTCCTAAACTTTCAATTAAACTAAACAACCTTTTAATGAAACTAATGAATAAAATTAGGTGTCCTAAACTATAATCCAAGACATGACTCGACAATGTTTATTGAACTACGAACTATTGTCTTATGATTCCTGATTAATTTTCCCCAGAAATTTTCTCCATCTTTCATTTCTTTTCTCTTCGGTCCTGAACTATTAAGATCCTCGTTGAAATAGCCTCTGCTTAAAAAATAAAAAAAAAAACCATTTTGATAAAAAAAAATACAGAAAATTTTTCGCAATTAACTTGGTAGCTTACTATTAGTCTCTTCTTGTTGGATAGGAAAAAAACATGTTTTAGACAACACAAGTTTCAGTAAACTGGACAGAAAAAAGTGCTTTATATATATATATATATAAAAAAAAAGTTCTGTAAAACCGTAGAAAAGTATAAAAACTTTCACTATTCACCTGGTAGCCACCATTCGTCTGCCCTTGTTGGACAGAAAAAACAAGGTTTATAAAAAAACAACTTTCACTTAAAAATGTCAGAAAAACCTTTCACTGTTCGCATAGTAAGCTCAAGTTCTTCTCTTCTTGCTAAACAGAAAATAAAAGAGTCTTTAGAAAAAACTAGTTTCAGTGAAACAAAAGCACACAGGATACATTTCGCCATTCACTTGGTAGCCTCCCATTCGTCTCCTCTTTTGGGACAAAAAAAACTTTTTAGAAAAACCAAGCAGGTAAAAAACAAAGAAAAACTCACCATTTCCATTGTTATCTCTCATTCGTCTGTTCTTGCTAGAGAGAACAAATCTTTCTGTGTAAACTCAAGGGATACAGATGCATTCTTACACTCATGCATTGTAAAATGTCACCAGGCCAAGACGGAACATGCATCAATAGACAGCACGGATAAAGAACACTGAGAAACATTCAAAATGTAAACTTTGCTGTCTTAAGCTTGTTTGCAACAGCCTCATTCCTCATGAACCCATCAGGAATTAAACTTTTGCGAACAAGTGTGAGACAGAAGGTTTACATTCTGAATGTTTCCAAACATTCAGCATCCATGCCATCTGCAGACGCATGTTCCATCAAGGGTGACACATTTTACAATGTATGAATGTAAGAATGCATCTGTATCCATTGCGTTTACACAGAAAGATTTGAAGAGAAGATAAGAGGCTATTTCTGTTGGCCCGAATTCAAGAGGTTTAAGCAACTTTCTCGATCTAAATTGTGCTTCGCTAGGTGTAGTAGGCTGCAGCAACCGAAGCAATAGATTAATATTGTAAAAAAAAAAATAAATAAACAAAAACCGTAGTCTTAATGCGAGTCAACTGTCTATTCCTCAATAGGGTGTGCAGTACATAGATTCTATCGCACACAAACACACATACACACACAAACAAGAGCGTGCGCACATATACTGCTAAACCAACATCAATTATGCAAATTTTGAAATCGTATCTTCCACGCAAGAAGAGGGGGAACTAACTACTTTAGAGTCCACCATAATAAAAACTACCATCCGCTCGCTAACCACTCAGAAAGCCTCCTCCACAAGCTATTCATAGCATAACTAGTCGTTTGTTTATAATTTGCTTCATTCTTCAACTTTTACTTACCCTCTTTACTTTGTTCTCGTTTCTTTTTTTAACTTGGTTTAAGTAGGTTATGTTCGTTCTTTGTAGTGATTTTTAAATTGTCAATTTAATTTTTTACGCTTTTTTATAAGATTCTATTTATAAGATTTTAAGTGATTTTGTAAATTGCAGCTCTGAAGGTGCAATTAGATATTGCGAAACGCTGTCGGCAAAATAAACTTGTTTTTCCTGGATATATCCTTAAGGCTTACAGTGTGTGTGTATATATTATAATATATATATATAGATATATATATATATATATATATATATATATATAATATTATATATATATATATATGATACATATATATAATATATATAATTATATATTATATAATATATATAGATATTTAATAATATATCTCTTATATATATATATATTATATATATATATATATCTATATATATATATGATATATATCATACATATTATACATATATCTACTCATTATATATCGATATATATATATAATATATATATTATATATATATATATATATAGTTAAATATAAATATATATATACAATAATCTATATATATATATAATTATACTATATATATTAATATATAGATATATATATATATATATATATATTATATTATATATATATATATAATCTAATATATATATATATATATATATATATATAACGCCCCCCTTTTGACAAAACTACACAAATTAACAATTCTTACCTGTGGCAGCAGGCGGCCCCTATCTGCAAGCATGTCACTAGGCTATTAAGCTCACACAAATACAAAAATATACTATTTACTACCCAAAGCAGATGAACATAAAATAGAACAAAATGATTAATAAGTCATAGTGATAAAAACCCAAGTCTGCCCCACAAAGAAAACTATTAAGTTATCATTCCACTCTCCTGGCTTAGTCTACGTAATCACTCTCAGACAAAATGTCAATTGTTACCTTGTATTAGTCAAGTTAGAAAATTCCATCTCTAGTATCATGGTATAGAGCCCATCTGTAATAAAGATATTTTTGTTACATTTCTTATAACACAATATTAAGTAAAGGGATACACTTCACACTTCTCTCTTTTCAAAGGCAAATGTTCCTAAGTCATTTAAAATATGTGCCATACCTTGAGATGGGGGTTTTCTCCCGACACTTGGCATTCCCTCAACCGTCTATCTTCCTATCACAAATGAATGTGTCTTTCCCTCAAGTGCCTTGATCGGTCAGACCTATGATATACGTACAAACGAATGTACATACCCACCACGCCTCAAAACCACCTGTGGCAACAGTACGGACAGCCACCAGCTTAAAACGCATACGCATCAGATTCCTTCATTCAAGAAGGCTGTCTCTACAGCGCTCTCTGTCTCCAAGCAAGAGCAGCTGACACAGTATGTAATTCACTAACACATCAATTCATACCTGTAAGATGGCTCGGCCACCTATGTTCTTTGTGCACTCCTGTCGCACACCACATCAGCAATTAATGCACAATGTATCAATTTGCCACATGATTTAGGTCTACCTCCGTTGCTGGAGCCCTTGTGCCTCGCCGAATACACAGAAGTTGAAGAACTCCTAGCACACAAATTGTGATCAGTATGATGGCGAGCATGACCACTATTATTGGAATTGTGTAAAGTTCATTGATGAAAGGCTCATCCTCGTCACTAAGATAAGCAGAACTCGACGAATAGTTGTAGATGCTAGTTAAGTACATACACCACCTCGAAACAACTCAGCACGCGCCATTATTCAGCATCTGCGACCCTCGTGAGTGTATCCAACACCCCCTCATCGCGAAACTGTAGATTCGACGTTTTCTACTGAAAAAAACGTGGTCACCGCCCCGTTGTCAAGGAAATATCCCGTGACTTCCATGCAAGTGCTACTCGCACCCACCTAATAGAAGATTGTAGACACCTGCTTTATCCCAAAATGTATCCTGAGATGATGTAACGACGACATCTCATCCATTGCAAAGGCAGTCCATAGAATCACTATTCATGTGTAGACTCGACTCTACCTCTGGTACTGTAGAACGAAGTCGTTTCCATCGTCACCATCACGTGAGGTTGGGAATTCTCTAAGCTCATTGTGTGTCCGTATTTAATAGGTCTACATGATCATAAAATAACTAAAGCCTTGCTTTACCCCACAAATCTGTCATTAATTAATATACTCAATCTCCTAGTCAAATATTAAAAATTCCTCTCTAAACAAAATATAATCTTTACCCACTGAATCCTCACAAGTAATCCCATATCTGACAAACACACTATCAAAAGAGAACCCATAATGTCTAACAGTAAAAACCCCTTTTAATGTTTATATAACTAACCTCCATGAAATATAATGCTGAACACCCCTTCTATCTAACAAACATACCTCGACAAATTATATCTCCTATCTAAAACAGAAATGCTATTTAAAGCTTAACACCAATTACGACATCTCTCGTAGGAAAAGAAAAAAAAGACAAAAAAGATAATAACAACAATAATAAGTGAACATTCTCCCACTACACAGTGCACATAAGAGAAGAAAAAACATATAATTCAATATTTTTCCCAAAATGCAATATGTAGTATTACGGAATTTGCCACCGCAATAATCCCATTGACCAGAAACAACCGGAAAGCAACTCCTTTACATGATACATCTCCGTGGAATGCCATAGTCAATATCTACGAGAATAGTGCAAATCTCTGAGTAATCAACTCCAAAGAAAAAATCAGCAACCGGATTCATCACAGCATTATCAGCAAAAATCCACCTGTGAACACCTCAGGTGCTTCGAACCGCACTACAACTTTTGTCTAGTCAGACTCGCAATGCCAGAAACCCTTATTCTCCAAAAAATTCTATACTGACACCATATAATCACATTCCACAAACTTATTATCAGGATATCACCAAGGTGCCACCCCCCAAAAAAATTGTCCTTAAATCATAACTCCCCACAACATTACCCCAATTTCGAGATATGTGTTAACCTTGACTGACTTGTTTTTTCCTGTAAGACTACAAATCTGTTTCCAGTTTTCTCCTCAATGACTTTAAAAGGACCTTCAAACTTCGGGCCTAATTTGTAGTTAAGTTCATTTCTCACATTAAGTTTTTAAAATACCTTGTCTCCGACAATGATCTTGGGATCAGATGTTTTACTAATACTTTTCTGTACCATCTCTCTGTTTGTGGATTCTAGATTAGGACTGAGACAAGCCTGTCTCTCTCTCGCTGTGGATACCAACGCCTCGGTCGTATCCTCCCCATGATGAGGTATAGCTAGCAAATCAAATGTGCTTCGTGCTGGACAACCAAACAAAGCTTCAAATGGAGACATTTTAATGGAATCACTAACCATAGTGTTAATACTATGTCTAACAACATCAACATATCTGTCCCAATTCTTATCATTACCACCTACAGTTTCCCCGAGAGCCTTGAGCACTTTCCTGTTTGCTCGTTCGCACAACCCATTAGCCTCCGGTCTGTATGGAATAATTGTTACTTTCTGTATCCCCATGACTTCCGCTAAACATTCCAAAGTTTTGTTCACAAATTTTCTACCATTGTCGGTAAATAGAACTTCGGGTGAGCCATATCTGCAAATGATACCATTGAAAAACGCTACGGTTACTTCTTCAGCCATTTTATGCTTAAGTGGGAAAATTTCTACTATCCTTGTAAGTTCATCTGTTATCACTAACAAGTACTTGTTCGCATACCTAGACTCACAAAAATTCCACAGGATATCCATATGTATTCACTGAAAAGGTCTACTCGGTATGGGATACGATCCTAATTTGCATGAAGTTATCCTTGCAGGCTTACATGCGTTACACACTGTACAGTTTCTCAAAATTTTCCACATCTTTCCCCATGTTTTTCCAAATGTATTTAGCATGAACATCATCATACGTTTTTTCTATTCCCAAGTGTGGACTACCGAACCTGCAATGAACTATATCCAAAACCACTGGAATTAGGACTTTTGGAATTACGATCTGTGTCGTATCTCCTTTACTTTCACATGGTTCTCAATAGATTAACTTCTAACTCCAAACCCGAAAAAGGCAACTTATAACGTTTCCTGACTAATTCCCCTCTAAGAAACGCTTTCGCGTCTGCTAGAATCTCGTCTATTATCTTGCCTTTGCTTTATGAGACCCATATCCCATTGTATAGCCTTGCTAGTGACTTGCGCGACTTGGAATCCTTCCGTGTCGTGGAAACTTCTACTAAGAGCATCTGCAACTACGTTAAATTTGCCCTCTATATATTTGAGCTTTGCATCAAAATCTCTGATATTTAAAAACCATCGAGCTCTTTTAGGCGACAAATCGGGCTTATTAAAAAGATCTAATAATGTCTTGTGGTCTGTAAGAACTTCTACTTTGTCCCCCATCAGTAACATTTTAAAATGAACCAAGTTCGACACTATTGCAAAGGCTTCTTTATCTATGGTAGCCATTGATCTCTCATTGCTGCCCTTTGTCCTGAACTTCCTGCTATAAAAGGCTATGGGATGAAATTTCCCATCAAACTTTTGCGTAAGGCAAGCACCTATACCTTCCTGGCTGGCATCGGTCACTAATGTAAAAGGTTTGCTAAAATCTGGAAACTTCAAAACAGGGGGATTCATTAGCGCATCCTTGAGCTTTTGAAAACTCTCTGCCTGGGGTTCCTTCCATTGAAATTGAACGTCTTCCCGCAATACATCAGTTAGGGGAGCTGCTATATTAAAGAACCCTTTCACAAACCTCCTGAAGAAACCGGTGATACCCAGGAATGACAATCTCTTTCTTTGATCTGGGGGTGTGAAAATTCGCTATTGCTTTGACTTTATTGTCATTTACTCTAACCCCTTCCTTAGATATGACATGGCCTAGATATGTAATTTGCTTTTTCAAGAACGAACACTTGGTTGGCTTAATTTTCAATGCCGCTAATCTAAGCCTCCTAAGTACTTCTGTAAGCACTTCCAGGTGTTGCACGATCGTGTCTGTTGCGACCAATATGTCATCCATATACACAAAAACATTTTTGCCCAATAAC
Source organism: Macrobrachium nipponense (assembly GCF_015104395.2). NCBI lineage: Eukaryota > Metazoa > Arthropoda > Malacostraca > Decapoda > Palaemonidae > Macrobrachium > Macrobrachium nipponense. The sequence continues at coordinate 28,522,257 of NC_087218.1, read as the reverse complement.
CCGTGCAAAACTGTGTTCACCAACCTGGGAAAAGTCATCGGACTGCCCGATAAACCGAAAGGCATTCCCGTAAATTCATAGTGTCCCTTGGGCACTGAAAAAGCGGTATATTCCTTGCTACTTTCACTAAGAAGACCTGCAAAAAACCCTGCGCCAAATCAATTGAGTTTTAATATTATGTCCCCTGATTTCAACAAAAAGATCTGGTATGCACGCGACTGGATAGCAGTCAGGGATTGTCTTTTCATTTAAACATCTAAAATCGTCGCATACACGGACAGAACCGTCCTTCTTAGGCACTGCTAACAAGAGAAAGTTGTAAGGAGATGCGCTAGGTCTAATGATTCCTTCTTCCTCCCATCAATTGACCTCTTTCTCTACCTGTTCTCTAATTTTGAAAGGTATGCGGTATGCAGGAATATAAATAGGTCTTGTGCCACTCTCCAAATTTACCTTATGCTCTAACACATTAGTCAACCCCAATTTATCACCTTGTAAGGCTACTGTATCCCCAAATTCTGCCAAGAGCTCGTTTATCGCTTCAACATGTTCACTATAATCCGCATTAGCTAAATGTTCTCTAAATATTCGTTTCCTTGATTGTATATCTGCCTCTGAAAACTCAGGTTTCCCCTCTACGATAGCCACCAAACCCGTATCACGACTCCAATCTTGGAAATCCAGTATATATGTATTCCTTTGGTATCTCCTAACTGTATCATTACAGTTTAGTCATTCTAACCACGTGGTCCCATCCTTGGATACACTGTTCACCGATGCCATGCTAATAACCCCTCTAAGCCTCTCGCTATTTTGAATAACACACACATCCGTAGGTTTTCTCACTTCCCTCAATTTGACTTTTACCATAGTCTTTGAACCAGGTAATAACACAATATCCTCCGATAAAACACCCCTATATTTGTGTTTAGTATCTTCCCTTTCCACCACCCCATACACATTACCACCCTTAGTATCATCCCCAGCACTGTTAGTATCACCAGGTACTCCGACTGTTATCCCATTAACACCTGCATGGATCGAAATCTTGTACCTCCTACACGCAGGATGACCCAGCAAAAGTCTGTTGCCCAACGCAATTCATTTCATTACCAAAAATGGTTCTGTTAGTACTCTGTCACCGAGACTAAACTGTATTTGAACACATCCCAGGGTATTTAATCTATGGGCTTGCACATCACACACCGTCTCCATTGAGGGTTGCAAAGGGTAATTGGAGAACATGGATTGATACAAATTATAGTCCATTAAATTTATAGACGCACCTGTGTCTATAAAGATCGGGATATCCACATCCCCTACTGTTCTATAAACTATAGGCCTGGGCTCTGGGACGTCCCCCACCAGACCACAATGGCATACACTAATCACCTGTACCCTTTTTGTTGATCGGCCTTCCAAAACTTTTGCCGATCCGTCTGCCCTCTGGTTTGACCTGCCTGGGAAGTCCTCTCATTATAACTTCCAGAATTTTGAGGTGTAGGCCTCGCATCTCTCAGTATCTGAGACGGACAAGATTGCCAATAGTGATCGGTACTCTTACACATTCCACAGTATTTAGTTCTACACAATTTCTTTGGATGCCCTGGTTTATTGCAGTTGAAATAGCACAACTGCTGTTCCCTTTGATCGATCGATCTTTTGTTATATTCAATTTTTGCACACAGACGGGGAGAAGAAAATTCGGTGTCTCTTTGCACCCTATTTCCCGGGCCTGTCCCATTAAAAACTGTACTATCTACAGTGGGACATTTTGACATATGTTTCTCAATTTAGGCATAAAGTAATTCTTCGTCTGAAGTTGGTTCAATCTTTTCATCAAAGCTATTCACTAATGCATCTGGTACATCGTCCAAGAGCATCGAAAAATAGATAAGTTTATGTACATTCTCAAGTGAGACACTACCTCCTGTAGCCCATTTAGATGTTTTCAATTTTCCTACCCAATCTGCCACTGAGTCAAAAAGTTGTGAACTATGTTCTACGAGGCTATTAGTGCCCTTCCGTATTTTATAAAGACCCCTAAGGTCCCTCACCATATCTCCGTGTTCCTTTGAGCCATAAGCTGTTTTCAAAAATGCCTGTAAATCAGTCCAGGTACAACATTTTGCAAATTGGAAACTTCTGCAACGATGGGAGTGGTCACCTTTATTGAAATCTAGCAAAGCTTTCGCCTCTCTAAACGCCTCAATATCATCCGTTATATTTTTTGTGCATAAATTACTATCCACACCTTCAATAAATATTTTCACTGGCTGGGATAACATACCATCTACAATCCCCCTGAACGGGCTCACGCCCGCATTCACATTCGTTACGTGATGTAGCAGCATTGTGGTACTCTTAGCATCCGCCATCTTCCTCTCTGTACGGAAGCTTTTGTGTTCTATAACATTCCCCGATCTCAATAACATCAATGTATTTATATACACACAAAACCCAGTATATCATCCCACGAAAACTAAAAAAAAAAATAGGGAGCGGATAGAAAAATGAAAAAAAATGCAGAATGCTTGCTAAGCGACCCAACCCAGCGAAAACTTCCCCCTTCGCTCAAACTCACACACTCAAATTCTCACCTCTCTCTCTCTCTCTCTCTCTCTCTCTCTCTCAGGGCGTGACTCACAACAACCAAAAACCCTCGCTCAAATTATTACAATGTCCGTCAAATTTTGAGAGACATCAAAACAAAAACACACTTTGAGTAAATTCATCACAAACAAAAAAGCATAAAAATAAAAAAAAAAAAATAAAGGGGAAAAGAAGAAAGAAATCTTGAAAATACACTCACATCTTCATATGACTGGAAACCGAATGCGTATACGCATTGGAAATATGCATAGCCTATTCACCACACTCATGAAACACTCTAATATATCAAAAATTAAACTTTTTCCCCTTGTGGTTTTAAAACGCTGGTTTTCATGAATCACTAACCGGCTAACACTGAGATGCAGAGAGATACCCAAATAACCTGACGCTTCAAACACCACACCAAACCATTGAATCAGCAAAATGAACACCGAGTTGCCTGTGACATGATTATAACCCCTTTTCCTACCAAAAAATATATGTCTAACTAGTCACCAGTCTCTTTGTTAGCATACCTACAGCCAATAAAATTTATAAAAAGCTTGTTAAACTGCTGCCACCACTATAACCAACCCCCCTTTTGACAAAACTACACAAATTAACAATTCTTACCTGTGGCAGCAGGCGCCCTCTATTTGCTAGGCTACTGAGCTCACATAAATACAAAAATATACTATTTATTACTCAAAGCAGATGAACATAAAATAGAACAAAATGATTAATAAGTCATAGTGATAAAAACCCAAGTCTGCCCCACAAAGAAAATTATTAAATTATCATTCCACTCTCCTGGCTTAGTCTAAGTAATCACTCCCAGACCCAAAATGTCAATTGTTACATTGTATTAGTCAAGATAGAGAATCTCTCTTATATCATGGTATAGAGCCCATCTGTAATAAAGATATATTTGTTATATTTCTTATAACACAATATTAAGTAAAGGGATACACTTCACACTTCTCTCTTTTCAAAGGCAAATGTTTCTGAGTCATTTAAAATATGTGCCATACCTTGAGATGGGGGTTTTCTCCCAACACTTGGCGTTCCTTCAACCGTCTTTCTTCCTATCACAAAGGAATGTGTCTTTCCCTCAAGTGCCTTGATCGGTCAGACCTATGATATACGTACAAACGAATGTACATACCCACCACGCCTCAAAACCGCCTGTGGCAACAGTACGGACAGCCACCAGCTTAAAACGCATAAGCACCAGATTCCTTCATTCAAGAAGGCTGTCTCTACAGCGCTCTCTGTCTCCAAGCAAGAGCAGCTGACACAGTATGTAATTCATTTCTAACACATCAATTCATACCTGTAAGATATATATATATATATATATATATATATATATATATATATATATATATATATATATATATATATATATATAATGATATATATACATATCATATATATATGCGTGTATGTGTGTAAACAGCTGTAAAAATCGTCGCGTTTTATACAAAGCGAATCTGAATAAACGGAAAACAACTCTTGCTCATACGGAAAAATGAGAATTAAATCGCAAAGAACAAGTAAAGCTCAATTGAAAGAATTTCGCAAGCAGCAAAAAATGGGATAAAAAGTTTCGAGCTGTAAGAAACAGATACAGTAAAAACTAGAATAAAAAGAAGAAACCAAACAAATGCAAGCATGAAATGTTAACAGCGGGAATGGAAACAGTCTCGCTAGTGTTAAAGCTTGGGTTAAAAAGATTTCGACTCAAAAACAAACTAGCCTTGTGACGCGGCGTCAAAAATGTTAATGAGGCTTCCTTTTTGTTTCGGCCGAGGCTAGTGTAAATGACTTTAGATTGTTGCTGGATTCTGACCGCAATCGCTTGATAAAACAGAAATTTGTTAAATCTGTTTGCCTTTGCCTCTCATTGGCTAAGGTATTTGGGTAGGTAAATGCAAAAGGGGTTGGATTTCCCAAGGGTGTGAGTTACTCTCTTAATCGTCTCCAGGTGGGGAATTTTTATTTTATTGTTGGGTGTGTCTCTGGTCTTGTCTTTAGGGGGTCGGTAGAAATTACGTTATTTTTGCTTTTTGAATTGCTTTCTCAATTATATGGTCAGGATACTTTAAAGATGAAAGTTGCTTGCGAATTAGTTCAAATTCTTTTTCCAGGAAATCTGGGGAACAAATTCGTAAGGCTCTTAAGAATAGGTTGCTAGCTACACCTATCTTGATAGTATTGTCATGATAGCTAAAGTAGTGAATATAGAAAGTGAGAACGTTGGTTTTCTGTATATGGTAAATTTGTATTCTTGTCGTATCTCTGATTATTAAAACATCAAGAAAAGGAATTTTGTTGTCTGTTTCCCATTCAACTTTAAATCTGATGCTGGGCACTAATGCGTTTAATTTGAGAGGAATTCATTAAAATTACCCCACTTATTATCCCAAAATGTTAGTATGTCATCCACGTATCTCATCCACAGCATGTTTTTTGGGTTTTATTGCATTTATTACTGTAGTTTCAAAGTATTCCATGTACAGATGGCTAAAATAGGACTTAAAGGACTACCCATACTACACCCGAATTTTTGCTTGTAGAATGATTCCCCGAATGAAAATACGTTATTAGATGCACATAATTCAACTAACTTTATTATTTTGTCAAGTGCCAAAGGGAAATGATCTGAATAGGGGGATAATTTTTCCCTTAAAAACTGAAGAACGTCCTGTACTGGTACTTTTGTGAATAGGGAGTCTACGTCAAGGCTTTAAAAGTTTTATGTTGTGAAGTGGTATATGTGCTTCTCTGAATTTGTGACAAAGTCTTCCGAATGTTTGATGTGACTGGGAGAAAAAGTGCCTAAAAAAGGAGAAAGGAGGCCAGCTAAACCATTTAGAAATTTTGTAATTGAAACCTCCGGCGCAAGAAACAATGGGTCTGAATGGAAGATTGTCTTTGTGAGTTTTGGGAAGACCATAAAAGTAGGGTAATTTAGGATTAATTACTTTAAATTTCTCTAATAGTTCAAATACTCTTTTTGTCTTGGCCAATTAATCTTACTTTCCGAAAAAATTCTGTGGGAACGTTCTAGAGGGGATTTTGTTTTTCGTCAGTTTTTCGTAAGTATTTGTGTCGCTAAGGAGCTGGTTGATTTTGTCGAGGTAGAAGTCTTTGTCCATTATTACAATTTTTGCCGTCTTTGTCGGATCTACTTATTATAACATCTAACTTTTTAGCGAGTGGATGGCTATCATGAATCTGCGGGGAACAGGATATTTCTTATGAAGGTCAGTTTAAAGCATTTAGTAACACTCCTTTTAAACATATCTCTTCACGGCTGTAGTTTTTGTCAGATATGAATTTATCAAAAGCCACTATGAAGTCGGCCTTAATAAAAGAGAAGCAGGTAATGAACATCTCAAAAGGGAATTGGAACATCGGACATCGTCGACGCAGTGTTCATTCAACCAACGCTTAAGAAGATTAAAGGAAGATTATCAGCGGGGGTGACCTAAATTGGCTTACTTGTGGACGAATCTCTTGGTATAAATACCACCTTTTCTGTAAACTTTTCTCATTCATATACCTGGAAGAGAGAGACAGCAGTCTCTGAAATATAGTACTTTTCTCTCTACATTTTTGGGTGTTTTTATGGGCTCCTTTTATTAGATGGAATTCTGTTGTTACAGAACATTTTTACCAGTCAATATATAAATAAATATATATGTATATATATATATATATATATATATATATATATATATGTATCTATATCCTATATGTATATATATATATATATATGTCTATATAGACTAATATATATATATATAATATATATATTAATATATATATATATATGTTATATATGCATAATATATATGTGTATATATATATATATTATAACATATATATATATATATATATAATATGTATTTTATATATATATATATATATATATATATATATATATATATATATATATATTATATATATATATATATATATATTATATATATTTAAATATATATATAATATATACACCATATATATCTACCATATATTTATTATAATATATATATATATATAATATATATATATATATATATATATATATATATTATATATATATATATATATATATATATATATATATATATATATATATATATATATATATATATATATATATATATATATATATTCAATATATATATATAGAATATATATAATATATATATATATATTAATATAATATATATAAAACTATATATATATATATATATATATATATATATATATCTATATATATATATATATATCTATTATATTATATACTATATATATATATATATATATATATGTATATATATATATATATATATATATATATTATATATATATAGATATATATATATATATATATATATATCTATATATATATAATATATATATATAGGATATGATACTATATATATATATATATATATATATATATATATATATATATATATATATATATATATATATATATATATGTATGTTATATGTACATATATAATATATATATATATATATATATATATATATATATATATAATAATAAATAATATATATATATATATATATATATAGTATATATATAATATATAATAATCTATATATATATATATAGTATATATATATATATATATATTTCTATATATATTATATATATATAGTATATATATATGTATAGTTAGTCACCCAGGCTACACAAGTCATATAAGAAACTAGAACCTACTATGATATTCAGGGCCTCTGTAACACGGTTTTTTCGCAATAACTTTTTATCTACGCATTTCATAATTATAACGCTTATTCAGAATACACATTATATCTACACATAAATTTTTGACTGCATTCTGCATTACGTAGGTTGTATAATTTTGGTACTTATAATGTAAAAGTGACTTTTTTTGAAGACGGGCCAACTTTCTCAGAGAAAAGGTTTCGAACGCACTCGTTATGTAACTTATGACAGCATTTCTTCCCTCTTTCTCGATGGATGATTGGCTATACGTAACGAAGGCTACACCTCTGGCAACAATGACATAAAAATTGAAATACAAGCAAAGGAGTACACCTTTATGAACTCTGAAACCTCTCCACTGATAATTGGCATAATGAACAAACCAACAAAATAATTTAATAAATACAAAAACACTTCGATTATTAGTCTAACTCCCAAAATAAGTTTCCTAAGAAATTACAGTTTACTTTATAGGTCACAATCAGATTGACAAGATGTAGGGAATAGTAGGTAATTTTCAAAAACATAGTAGACAAGCTTGATTTGATAACTGCTATATCCAATGTCAAGCAATTTTTATTTATTGGATATCTACCTATTTACTGAAAAAAATAGCCGGTACGGTATTTTGGCTTTAAACCTTCACCAATAATTATCGTCAGAATGATGACTTTGGCCTCGTTATAATTTAGGATAATACTGAAGGCTATCATGGGCATTGTTGGATTATAAAATTTAACTTCTGGCTATAAAAACTCATTTCTCGAGTAGTTGTAAGAAGTGTTGAATGCTCCTCAAGGATCCCAGCATTTGGCCTAAACGTTTAATTCATGTATATTACTGCTATTACTTCTGTTGCGGCACTACTGCCACAGTAGTTTTACTTCGCTAGCACAGATACCCCACCCACATCTATGTATTGTTCCGCCATTCATAAAGTCTTTGTCATGTTTTTTCACTGTGCAATAAGCCATGGCCTCCTCAGAAATTATGTTTAACATTAGATGATAGGTTATTTCATCAAGCTAACAAATTATGGCAACTGGGTATGTTATTGCCGATGTTGAAGCTAAAGATAAAGTATGGTATCATTCCTTCATTGCATTATCATCTTTACTATTTGTTTTGCTACATGTTGTAATTATTTTAAAGCATAAATGAATTATGTTCACTTTACTTCTATAAATTCCCATTAGATTTACAAATTTAAACTCCCAAAAACTATTCATGATTTATTTACAAAATGCAGTCAACATCACTCTCGAGGAAAAGATCATCTTCCCCGTCCTCGTCGTCACTGGCCAGGCTAATGATGACTGGTTCTACTGTCTCTCGGATATTGTCCGACTCCCAAATTCCAATATTCCTCCTCGAAATGACGGGATTGTCGAACTGCTCCTGCCCACACTTCCGGGGTAACAGAAAGCCTGGCTTCCTCCAACGTGTCCTGCAGGTCGGATCGAGTAAATCGACGGAGGGAGGAACGTACGTGTCTTTTTATGACCCCCTAACACCTGTTCAATTGCATTGAGCTCGGGATGAGCGGGGGGCAAACGCACAACCTCATGGCCCCATTCACGGATGGTGTTATTCAATCTCATACCTTCGCTCCGGCCGATTCTTTTGGCAAATAAGCAGCAGCTCCGAGCGTGTGGCAGAAGGTCGGAACGATATCCTGCGCTGTTCTAGCCACCTGATGAGAGAACATAATAGAACATTAATACCTTAAAGATAGATCATAAATTGTAACATGTAGTACAAACAATAAAGTGCAATTTGATAAAGTTCCCATTAAAATAGGTTAATTGACTCTTCGAACAATTTATAATATATAATAGTATATTATATATATAGATATATATATATATATATATATATATATATATATATATAGTATATATATATATGTATATATATATATAATATATATATATATATATATATATATATATATATATATATATATATATATATAATTCTATTTATATATATATATATTTGAAGTCATTATAATTACCTGACGAGATCTGTCTTTTTGGTTGCTGATATGGGGCATCGACTCTCCTCGATCAGTGTGCTATGATATGGTGCATTATCAAGCACGGGAAGAGATGGCAAGAAGTTGCGTCGTTAGCCACTGTTTGAACAACTTTGCATTTATCTCGCCAAGGTAGTCTCCCTGTTTGTTCTTGGCCAGGTAGCACAGGTATGAACCATCTATAAAGCCCTCATTCGTGCCAGCTGCCACCACCACAAAACGCTCACCTTCTCCAGGAGGAACCTGATGGCTGTAAGTGGGGCTGGTGACATCCTGCGTAGTGTCTGCTCATTCCCTGTTGTGGGTCCTCCTTGTCGTAAAACAGGTTTCATCTACGTAAACGACCACTCTCCCCTACTCCCGCTGGCATCGTAGATCACGGAGAGCAGTTATCCGGCGGTATACAATTTCCAGAGATTCCTTCCTTACATACATCTTACATTGGAAAGTTTTATACTTGAACCCCATAGAATGCAAGAGTCGAAGTACTGAAGCCCATGATGTCATTTCCGGAATAATGCAAGCTGTTTTGAGGTCATCTGTCAAGGAACCAACAGTAAAATGCTCCTTCTCGGCAAACTTTCTGTGCATACCGGCGAATGGCACCAATCGTAAAGTTATGAAAGACAGGCGGCGGTCGTGATCCTGATGATGGTGAAGGAATGGAACGGGAGGCACGGTTGACGGTGACCCTCACTGCACCTGCAGTCATGCCCAAAATATATCCAACACGGTTGTACGGCCTAAAGAAGAAGAAAAAAAATTATATCGGGTGATCCGTTGGTCTGCTGGAGATTTAAGCACATATAAGCTTGTATTTACTTTGGATAAAAAATCTTATTTTAACAAAAATAGTTATATAAAGACTGTTTACATCAATCTTCTCTTTTCTCTCTCTCTTGGTGGCATAGTGAATAGCTATCGAAATGTTCAAAATCCTGAATGACATTAGAAGTATTATAATCACGTTACGCTAAATACAAATCAGACCATAAACATTGGATTTAAACTAGAACTGAATAATTACCTATTCAAGGTATAGTAAGTATGGCAACGGGCTTTCTCTTGTCTGTATAAGTTGCAAGTCGTAAGACAAATGCAGTTTTGCAACCACGGGGACAATTCTAAATCCTGTTAGGCATTCTTGACTGCTATGGGTTTCAGAGCCGATGGAACAAGGTGAATGAGTTTCTGTCTGGTGGATGGGGGGGGGGGACATTCGTCAAATGGTGTTTACCTTGCTTACGTAATGAATGTTTTTAGACTCTTGGGTCGTAATCATTGGCCATGGTGTCGGCTAGATAATTTTTACTCTATAAAAATTAAAACTATCGGGTTCAGGTTATTGATAATGCTGACAAAATTTGTGTGTGGTTGTAAAATATACATATATCAACTTTCAGCTACATCCGATGCTTTAATAAGGAGCAAAGTCCAAAAAACCATGTCACAGAGGCCCTGAATCTCATAGTAAGTACCACTGTACCTAAAGACTTTACCTGGCTAGGCTAACTGCCTTGCATTCCAGAGACTTTCCCCCAGCTTCCAGACTCAGCGGTGACCCAATTGACAGCATCTCATTCGAATAATGAACACACAATTGCTTGTATGCCAGGCAGTTAGCCTGCCCAAGAAAATCCTTAGGTAGTGCGGTACTTAGGTTCCAGCTTCTTATATGACTTGTGTGGCCTGGGTGGCAGATGTCTGGTCTTTCAATTGAAAGACCTGGGTTCGATCCTGATGTGAGTCAGAATTTATATATATATATATATATATATATATATATATATATATATATATATATATATATATAATATATAATATGTGTGTTACGTGGCCAAACTGACCACGTTTAACTAAAAGGAGTGAATTCCTAACTCGGTGTTCCCATTGCCTTCCCTCTCTGCAAAAAATAGCGTCTTTATTTCTGCCAAAATAGCTCGCATGAAGATGAAATAAAATGAATCTAAAATCCCAAACCATGAGATTACATTACTGTTCTGCATAATCATATTGCTTATTATTCTCACTGTCAAATAACCCCCATCAGTCTTTATCAAATAAAAGTCTTGAGAATTCATTTTCGGTAGTGACAATCCGAATCCATCTGCAAAAGAAATCACAATTATCAAAAATGGTAATATTAGAAATCATCAGTAATGTTAAATGTCGCACTGCATTTCCACTTTCAGAACCTCTGAAATAAATGTCAATGTTCAAAGTTTCAACGTCTTTTTCTCTTCTACTTTACCTTATCTGACAGATCTCCTAGCACCTTGTTCCGGCCTTGTTTCACACTGAACGTTTGTCGTATAATTGCCCCATGAGTTACCACACTAGTGATTTTATTACATTCAATTGCTCTAACAGACGTAAGCACTTAAGCATGCTAATGGACGCACGAACGTACACGTCCTATTTAGCGCACACACTGATGTA
>NC_087218.1:28502917-28505417 GCF_015104395.2 Macrobrachium nipponense | reverse complement strand
TGTAATACGCGTACAAACGAATGCACATGCCTCGCAAACGGGGAACGACCTCTGAGACAAGTTGCTTGTTCAGCAAATACCTTTTTCTCCAATATGAACTAGCAGCGTACCACCCCTTGTCTCTAGGCGAGTAGAGCTATGTGACTTTATTATTATATAAAACACTTTAAACATATTATTAGCCATTCCCCCTCTTTTCACCTCTTAAGAGGAGCTCGGCTACCACATGCTAGCTCCCGCCTAGCACTAGATACACAAGCGTCTTACAATATATATAAAACCAGAGGCTGGCTCAAAAAAGAAAATAATGCACTCCCGTCGCACACCACATCGGCAACTAATGCCCAATGTATCAATGTACCACATGACTTAGAGCCACCTCCGTTGCCGGAGCACTTGTGCTTCGTCGAATGCATAAAAGTTTAAGGACTCCAAGTACACAAATGGCGATCAGTATAGCGCCTAACATGATCATTACTATTGGTATAGTATAACGGTCATCGAAAAAAAAAGGTTCATCTTCACCACTATCTTCGAGTGGCGGGACTGTAACGGACTCCACTGTAGGCGGGATTCGAACCGCCTTATGGCTTCCGTGTAGGTGTCGGTGAAACACCTTTATCGACGAGTTGTAGACACGCCGACTAAGTACCATGAAGAAGTCTGTAAGAATCCTGCAGGAACTGTCAAACAGCTGGGACCCCTGTAGAATGAGCGAATTGTTGTAGACGCAGGTCGAGTACGTAACCCAACTCGAAACAACTCAGCACGCGCCATTATTCAGCGTCTGCGACCCTCGTGAGTGTATCCAACACCCTCCCGTCGCGAAACTGTAGATTCGACGTTTTCTACTGAAGTAAACGTGGTCACCACCCCGTTATTCTATGCAAGTGCTACTCGCACCCGCCTCATCGAAGACTGTAGACTCCTGATTTATCCTAGAAATTATATCGAAGACATCTCATCCTTTGCCAAGGCAGTCCACAAAAATGCCCTTCGTGTGTAGACTTGACTCAATCTCTGGTACTGTAGAACGAAGTCGTCTCCCTTGTCATCCTCACGTAGAGTTGGGAATTCTCCAAAGTCATTGTGTGTCCGTATTTAAAAGGTCTACATGGTCATAAAATAACTAAAGTCTTGTTTTACCCCACAAATTCGTCACTAATTAATATATTCAATCTACTAATCAAATATTAAAAAAAAGAAAAATTCCTCGCTAAACCAAATAATCTTTACCTACTGAATTCTCACAAATAATCCCATATCTGGCAAACACACTATCAAAAGAGAACTCAAATTCTAACAGTAAAAACCCTTTTATGGTTTATATAACTAGCCTCCATAAAATATAATGCCGAACACCCCTTCTATCCAACCCACATACCCTGACAAATTATATCTTCTATCTAAAAGATATATATATATATATATATATATATATATATATATATATATATATATATATATATGAATTTTTATCACTTCAGCGTCATTCATATACATGCATTAATTAAGCTACAAATGTCCTTTAATGTCCAATTCGCTCTACCTCGTAATCGATATATTTTCATATATGTTAACCGAAAGGTAATTTCTTGGTTGAAAATAATTTTTTCCTCTCGTGGTTTCGAACCAGAGCACAGAGAAGAAATCAAGACTTCAGTGAGTAACCGTCTTGGCCAACACGTGAGGCATAAGTTAATGCCGATTCCGACCTTAGAAATCACTGTCGAACTCGGGTATTTGTAATTAGAATCGGCATCCACCCACCTTTGCCATGTTAACAAAGTCGTCCGTTTGCTGCACGCAGCCATATTATGAATTTTTATCACATCAGCGTCATTCATATACATGTATTAAGCTACAAATGTCCTTTAATATCCAATTCGCTCTACCTCGGAATTAATGTATTTTCAAAATTGAAAAGTGGAATTCACATTCTTAATAAAATTTACTATTATTTGAACACACCACCAAATTATATAAATTCTTCAATTGCTCTACCGGTATATTATGTATTTTCAAAATTGAAAAGTGGAATTCACATTCTTAATAAAATTTACTATTATTTGAACACACCACCAAATTCAATCAATTCTTCAATTGAATTTGATTTGACAAAATTGGTTTTTACAAAATTTAAACTATCAGGAAATACTTAAGATTTGAAAAGAAAATCTAAGTAAATGAAAATTAATACACAAGCGTTAGTGTGTGAAATGGAATAAAACTGAAAATAACAAAATTGAACTAATTCCTGTATTAATTTACCAAACAATTAATTAAGCAAAATTTATACTACTAAGAAATACTTGATATTTGAAAAGAGAATCTAAGTAAATAGAAATTAATTCACAAGTGTGAAATTAAATCAAGTTAATCAAACAATTTGTTAATGCAAAAACACGAAAATACAAAATGTGTAAATGTATGAAATTTACCACAATATAAAATGTGAAAAACTAATAAATTGTAAACATACAGAATATAAAAAAAACTG
>NC_087218.1:28490417-28497917 GCF_015104395.2 Macrobrachium nipponense | reverse complement strand
TGAATTATAAGGGTTCGGTTGGCTTCGTGGCTTTGAGCCGACGCAGTTCCTCTTGTTACGTAAATAAGTATGTGCTGAATTTAGAAGGCAACCACTTGGGCATATACGTTTGTCTACAGGAAGTTCTGTTCCTTTATGCAAGCAAGAAATAATCAACGATGTACACATTATCTCATTTCACAAATGAATTCTCCTTCTTTAGAAACTTCTTACGATCTTGAATTATATTGCAAAATTCCTTACTTTGAATTAAGTTTTCAATATTTCCACACAATTTATTTTGTTTCTTACAACTTGTTGCATATAAAACAGCAAACAACAAGGTATTTCTAACTAAGAATCAGTAGAATTCCCTATTAAGGAATCTCAAATATTGTTTATTAAGAATTTAAACAAAAGTTTTCCTTATTCATTATTGAGAAAAACCTGTGAAAGAAATGATCGGGAATACAAAACAATTATGGAAACCATTACTTTCAGTACGCTGATACAGGTACTATACTTCATCTCTCGGGTTCTCCGATGCCTTCTCAAATAAATGCTTCTTCGTTGTGCAATTGGAACCTCTAAAGTTCAAGCGAAGATGTAACGCATTGCGACCTTCAAGCAATTTTCCTTGTTTTCTGATATTCTTGCACTTTTATCTGTCTATTAATGTGTTAAATTTATTTTTCTCTTTTCTAGCAACTGATCTCTTCTTCCTCTATTTCCCATTGCCTTCTGTTACTCCTTTCAAATGAACACCATTTATTTGAAAGCTTGAATTTCCAGTCAGTGGCCCTTGTGGATTTGTTCCATATAAATAAGGTACATTTTCTGAACAGTAAATAGTCAAAATAATCAACACACTTTTCTTAAGAGGAAAATGAGTATATATCTCTGACTGAAATGAAAATGAACCTGAAAAATACTTTTACACCTAATCACTGTTCTAAAATTGTAATTCGCGTTATGAACGAACTGTTACCTAACATGCGAATTAAACCATTGTTCTTATGGAGCAAGCCGACAAGGGCCATAGATTTGTAATTCAAACTTACAAAGCGTATGGTGTGAGGTAAGTATATCTTGGTTTTACCAGACCACTGAGCTGATTAACAGCTCTCCTAGGGCTGGCCCGAAGGATTAGATATTTTTACGTGTCTAGGAACCTATTGGTTACCTAGCAACGGGACCTACAGCTTATTGTGGGATCCGAACCACATTATATCGAGAAATGAATTTTTATCACCAGAAATATATTCCTTTGGTTCCGCGTTGGCAGAGCCGAGAATCGAACTTCGGACTACCGACTTGGTAGCCGAGCGCGAAATCCACTCGACCAACGTGGAACTGGAGTATGGCGTTCATTGAAAAGAAGTAATAGAAGATAATGGGAAATAAGAAAGAAGCGATCACTTACTAAAAAAAGAAAAAATAAATTAACACATTGATAAATACATAGATGTTTATGTAAGTAAATTATCAAAATAAAAGGAGAATAGCTGTAGGGTAGTAATGCATGGAGTCTTCTCTTGAACTTTAGAAGATCCAATTGGAGCAAGACTGTTTACATTATGTCAAGCACATAAAAGCCAATTAGTTCATTCTATTTGCTTTTCATGTTTTCCACTGAAATGTTTTACGGACGCTGATCCACTTTTAATTTGAACAAACATTTTAATACAACAAAAATCATAGATCATTATCCAGTTAATAATGGAATTGTCTTGCATTTATAGCCCACCAAAAATCGTTTATTTGTAACTGTTACAAAATTATGCATTTAAAGTTGTACTTTCGCCATATTTTCGTAATCACTGTCACTTGATATCAACTGGAACAAGCATGAAACTCTGTCCTACCCACTGCACAATAATTTTTAAATAATTTTCCAAGTGGCAAGTAGACGACTAGGTAGTGGCATGAAATATTACCCAGACAAGGAACTCTAGCTGTTACCAACCGCAGTGGTAACAGATTTTAAGAAATGAAATTACAGAGAGATACGTAAGGTAAAAGGTAAACTAATTTCTAAACCATAATTGTTACAAAAAGGAAATTTTTGAGTGAAAGATATGTCAAGTAAATGGTGTACTAATTTATGAATAAAATTGATTACGGAAAAGAAGTGATTATGAGTCACAGATATGTAAAGAGAATGGTAAACTAATTTCAGAGCGAAAACTGTCAAAAGTGATAACAAGCATTAGTCACCGAGCAAAACATTGAGAGCATAATATACATTAAAGAAACAAAGTCTGAATCTAAAATATCTAGAGAGAAATATCCATTAAACAAAATAAACTTGAAATTATGAAAGTTATATTGTACCAAAAGAGCATCACTATAGAACTTTCTGAAATTATTTATTCTCGAAGTTGCACCTGTCTAAAAATCCGAAAACAGTTAATTCAAGTACTAGTTACAAATCAACATATATATGACCACAGACTTGAAATTATTTGAAAAATTTGAACTGCAAGAAAAAATACAAACTGCTACAAAAATTTCAGTGGAACTTATTATTATTATTATTATTATTATTATTATTATTATTATTATTATTATTATTATTATTATTATTATTATTATTATTATTAAGAACATGAATCCTACTCTTGTGAAACAGTCCACAGGGACCATAACTTGACATTCAAACTTCCAAGAATATATATGGTGTTCATCAGGAGAAAGTAAGAGGTGAAGCGAAGTAAAGAAAGAAGTCTCACTTATTAAAAAAAAAACTAATAAATAGATAAAAATGCATTACAATCCAAAAGAGAGCGGTATTAAGGTTGTAATTCATTGCATTTAAGTGAGAATGAAAACGAAATTAAACCACTACAAAAACAATAAAAGCAGAACTGTCTCCATGGCACATACAGAGAGCACGAAGCACTAACATCAAATTGTTATTGAAGAATATGAAACTTGCAAGGCAACGGAACCAAACGGCATACGAGAAGCCCCAAGAATTACAGTTATTGCACGGCCGAAGCGCCTCGTTGGACAATCTGGGGGGGAGGGGGGTTGAAGTGTCCCATATCAGCGGTTTCTCGAGGTGGGAAGCAGCAGAAGGCGCTGCAGGAGAGAGACTCTCTCTCTCTCTCTCTCAGAATTTCAGAATTCTCGTATCACTCTCTCTCTCTCTCTCTCTCTCTCTCAATCACCCTCTCTCTCTCTCTCTCTCTCTCGTCTCTCTCTCTCTCTTCTCTCTCTCTCTCAGAATTAAGAATTTCTCCTAAGCTAAACTTTCTCTCTCTCCTCTTTCCTCTCTCTCTCCTCTCTCTCCTCTTCAAGAATCCAAAAGGAATTTCTCAAAACAAACTCTCTCTCTCTCCTCTCTCTCTCTCTCTTTCTCAGAATTCAGGAATTTCTCAAACCAAACTTTCTCTCTCTCTCTCTCTCTCTCTCTCTCTCTCTCTCTCTCTCTCTCTCAGAATTCAAGAATTTCTCTAACCAAACTTTCACTCTCTCTCTCAGAATTCAGGCATTTTTCTAACCAAAATTTCACTCTCTCTCTCTCTCTCTCTCTCTCTCCGCGCACCGCCGAGCCAAGAGACACTTCTTCATAAGTTGTCAGATCCCGTCGATACGTTTTTGGGAAAGAGAAGGCTCGCCTCGCACACACTCAGACACAGATAGAGGTAACATAATATTTGGTATTCTATTCTCCCTGCCGATGCTATCGGAAGGAATTCCCATCCTAGTGAATCACATTTGAAAACATTACAATACATTACTGCCTAATGCCAGATCCCTTTCTCCCAGAGTTACTTGGGTTCAGGGAAGGGGGGGGGGGGGGGGAGTCTCCTGGGAGTCCTTGAGTCTGGGATATAGTAGGGTGGGGGGATGGGGTTGGATTCTGAAGCTATTGTCAAGGGAAGCGAAGAATATTGGCCACCCCTAACCGGCCCCCACCCCACAAAAAAGGGCCGAACTTATGCGCAGTGTGAAATGGGTAAATATGTTATCATGAGATCACCTCACATTCATGGTTGGTTATCGCGAACTTTTACGTGTACGTATATGTGTTTGCGTGTGTGTGTGTGTGTGTGTCACCAACCAATGTTGAAATGGTGTCCACAAGGCAAGGTAAAAATTGAACTCAATAAAAAACAGTTCGCACACAATGAAAGGCACTGTAACGCAAGAGTATTTGTGACTACAAACTGTGACAATACACGAATAAACTAAAACTCGATGTTTAGAAAACAAAAATACCACAAACTTAATCCCCACTGACAGGAAATGGACTTATCTCAGTGAAGGCACCATCCCTACTACCAAGTGACAATTTCCCCGAAAATACTTCTAGCACAAAAATCTGAAAAACAATAATCGTCAATTATTAAATTAAAAACCGTTGACTGAATTTGAACCACACAAGCAGGGAAGTAATTAGGAAAAAATCACCGACTCTAAAATATTCAATTTAGGTTAGAACATGAAATCCAACCTCATTAATATTCTGTCTATCATTACGTACATACCTATAGCTTGTCAAAAATGGAAAAACCTGTGACAAGTATCATAAACACATTAACAAAATAAAGGATATATCACGTTCAAACACAAGAGAGCTAAATAAAGACTTTATATTCTTCTTGTAACAATTACAGCAGGATTTATCACCAACGACTCTTGGAAAGAAAGAGAGAGAGAGAGAGAGAGAGGAGAGAGAGAGAGAGAGACTACTATCTTTAACCTTTAATGTAATGGAAACATATTTCTGACGGCTAGGTAATACAAGCCTCTTCTTTCTGAAAGGAAATCAGATTACTTAGGCGTAAAATCAGCTTACCAGTAGTCTCAAGATTTATATATATATATATATATATATATATATATATATATATATATATATATATATATTAAATTAACGAAAAGTATATATATGTATATTATACTACGTATATATATATATATATATATATATATATATATATATATATATATATATATATAGTACTGGTAATCTTCTTAGGCACGAAGATATAGTAATTCAGTTGTATTCCACATAGGAAAATGAAAAAAGGTATATCTCAGAAAATGCCCAACAGTTTCGTCCTCCAATGGACCTCTTCTTGGAGCGTTTATTAAGGAAAGAGATAAAGTTTACAGTGCATGCGGCCAAGAAAGGCCTAAAATGTTTTAAACATACAGTTACCAAAAACTAGCAGTTTGAGCTACAAACTATTCAGCAGTAAAAATAACAATAAAAACAAGAATAGCAGTTGAGCAAATGAAAAAATACCAAAATATCTAACGAGGTAATACATCCATTTGAAACAGCATAACATACAGTACATATTAACAAGCCTATACTATATGATAGTTAATGGATAACATTATCCAATTTGTACTGACGTTTCATGACATGTAAGATAAAAGGATCTAATTTATACAAACCAGGCGATAAATTAAAATTTTTTTCCTTTGCTGTGAACAATGCAAGCTGTCTCTATCAAATTTCTTTCAATAAAACCTGTGCTCGTAAACAAAATCTTTGACCCGAGCCAGTCAATCGGTGCATTACATAAACTACTATGAAACACATAAAGCATTGCTCGTATATTTTTTCGTATATATATTTTATGATTTAAAATGCGTTTTTCGAGTGTCTTCCCAGATTGTCCTATATAAAAACTACCGCACTTGCATGGATGGGATCTTATATATGACTCCTTCATTGTTCTCCGGACTATTATGAATTAAAGTTTTTCCAATGGTGCTAGGGATATGAAAAAGTTGTTACTAAAAACAAGTAACTTTAGGGGGTAGGACTATAGATTCTAATGTGGGATGGTATGGGAAACATATAAAATCCAGTTTCTGTTTTTCTCCTCATATGAATAAAATGTTTTTCGTGCTAACTTTAGACTGTAATCAATATCTTCCAATTTGAAAATTATTATTTCAATACCAACTTGATATATAAATTCTAGTTCCTCATTGATAAATTCAGGACTGCAGATATTAAGAGCTCTAAGAAACATTGATCTTAATGCTGAGAGTTTTACTTCTACTTTGTGTGAGGAGTAATTGCTAATAATAAGATTGTTATTAGTAGGTTTTCTGTATATTTTAAACTTGTAGCTAGAACTTACAACTGACCTCACAACTGTAACATCCAAAAATGAGATAACACCATTGTCTTCTTCGTCAACCATAAAAGTTATAGAGGGAACTAAATTATTGAGGTCTCTTAAAATCTTCTGAATGTCAATAGAAGTTTTCAGTACCGCAAATACATCGTCAACATATCTAACCCAGAAAACAATATCTGCCATAATTGAATTAGCTATTCTAGATTCATAAAATTCCATGTAAATATTTGATAATACTGGGGACAAGCAATTACCCATCTGCATTCCAAATTTTTGTCGGTAAAATTTGCCATTAAAAATAAAACAAGTGTCAACCACGCACAGTCTGATTAGTTCTAAAATAACGTGATTAGGCAAAGAGATGACATGTTTATTTAGTTCGCTATTTAAAAATTCTAAGACGTCGTTGACAGGTACACAGGTGAACAGACTTTTAACATCAAAGCTTACCATTATTTCATCATCTTTTGGAGTTTTCCGATTATTCTGTTTACAAAATCTAAATATTTTCAACATGCGAATTAGATATTGTACCTACAAGTGGTTGCAATAATGTTACTAAGAATTTAGAAAGTTTGTAAGACACTGAACCAATAGTACTAATTATAGGACGTAATGGTTGTCCTTCCTTATGGGTTTTAACTGTACCATACCAATAAGGAAGTCTAGCATTTACAGTAGTAAACGTACTAACCATATATTGATTGTTCCCAAATATCTTTCTCAATCTTTTATGAAAGTTTGTAGCTCAAACTGCTCAAACTGCTAGTTTTTGGTAACTGTATGTTTAAAAACATTTTAGGCCTTTCTTGGCCGCATGCACTGTAAACTTTATCTCTTTCCTTAATAAACGCTCCAAGAAGAGGTCCAGTGGAGGACGAAACTGTTGGGCATTTTCTGAGATATACCTTTTTTCATTTTCCTATGTGGAATACAACTGAAATATATATATATATATATATATATATATATATATATATATATATATATATATATATAAAAAGATAATGCCACGGAGGAAAAAGAAAAGCATTACCATTATTTATAAAAAGCATCACGTATCATATATTTCGTGATCAAGTTATTCATTTTATATAATTCGGAAGGGGTTTGACCTTGTTTCTAATCCTGCATATCCCAAAAATACGACATGGGTCCTGTCGCTAGTGAGGCCTGCATCTTAACCAATGGAACATGGTACGCACACACCCGCACAAACACACATACACACATACACTTAAATGCAAGCACTGTCCAATGCCCAAAAGATAGAAAAAATACGAAAGCAAGTGGTAGATGGTCTTCAATTCTTAGTCGTCTCCCATTCAAGTAAAGGCCAAACCTTAAGTGCATTATGTGTGCATGTGATTTCTCATGGGCCTGTTCACGTAAGTCTACATGAGTCCTC
>NC_087218.1:28482917-28485417 GCF_015104395.2 Macrobrachium nipponense | reverse complement strand
TTCATAAATTCACCATAAATCGAAATATTGTGCTAGACACTTCCAATTAGTTGCAAAATTAAGATAAATGATTGAATATTACTAAAATATAAGAGTTTTAGCTTACAATTGCGTTTTTCGACCATTTCGGTAGAGTCAAAGTTGACCGAAGGTTGAAATTTGGCACTTATCGTTATTTATATGAAAAATATCTTAAACTGATAAAAGCTACAATCATGAGTATTTTTTTGTTGTATTCTACATACAAATGCGCACATTTTCATATATAATACTCTATGTAACGGCTAATTTAAAATGGTACAAAAATTATGTCAAAGTGACGAAATAATTTCAGAGATGTGTCACAGATACTTTTTAGTGCGGCAAGAAAGAAATTCGCGCTTGCGCGCCTGCGTAACGATTGTAAACAAAAACAACACCTTGAATCCAGTGAAACTCCCAGCATCCCCCAAGGCGCGTGATTCAAGAGTTTTCGGCTGGTAGGCCTAAAAGTATTTTTCCGCGAATTTTTAAAAAACTTTTGTATGTCGACGTAAAAAATACGTCCAAGTCGGCACCCGAGAGACAAAAAAATGTCGACGTAAAAATCGTCCAGTCGGCGTTTAAGGGTTAACATGGCAGAGGTGGGTGGATATTGTGGAATAATGTATATTTTAATATTCAATTGCTGTACTATACATTTCCATGTATTTAATAAAATTGCCTATTGTGAACGCATCCGCATGTATCGCCCTGTATGCACCCCGCACATGCGCATGACTATTCTTCTTGCTTCTCTTGGGGCGAGCTACACGCCCTGCAAAGCCTCTGTACTTATTTACCTTTTGCTGCTTGGAATAAACAAATCTACGACTCGGGATATCATTTCTCCCATCCTGCAATCTTCCGTCTTCTAATGTAAGATATCACCACCTATCACCATGGCGCAGTGACGAAACCATTCAGCATTTTCAAGGAACACCGGAATCAGCATTCAAACCCAGCCGCCATTACCCCTCGATCACCTTTGGATTTTACAGTGCTAGTGCAGTGTTTGTGCTACGTCCAGAGGGGAGGTGTGGAATAATGTATATTTTACTATTCAATTGCTGTACTATACATTTCCATGTATTTAATAAAATTGCCTATTGTGAACGCATCCGCATGTGTCGCCCTGTATGCACCCCGCACATGCGCATGACTATTCTTCTTGCTTCTCTTGGGGCGAGCTACACGCCCTGCAAAGCCTCTGTACTTATTTACCTTTTACTGCTTGGAATAAACAAATCTACGACTCGGGATATCATTTCTCCCATCCTGCAATCTTCCGTCTTCTAATGTAAGATATCACCACCTATCACCAGATATCGATCCTAATTACAAATACCCGAGTTCGACAGTGGCTTGTAAGGTTAGAATCGGCATTAACTTATACCTCACTTGTTGGCTGAGTTGGTAACTCACTGAAGTACTCTTACGTTTTGGTAGCCTTGAGATCCCAAATACGTAAATGAAAAATATTAGAGGGAAAAAAATTGGAAATAAGAGTGCTTCAGACTTACCTTAGATCATTGTAAAAGGTTGTAAAAGGAAGGGTCAAGGTCGCCAAGAAACTCAGCTAATTAATTTACATTATTTATTTACAAGAGGCCATTGAATGGCCTAGGATAAAGCAAGGCAACTGGGCTGCATGTGGACCACTCCTATCTCTCACAATATGGAAAAACTGGCCAAAATCAAATTTACTTCAATGCTGGATTCCAAAATAGATGGTAAGGAAGCGCTTGCGTGCGAGGAGACATGACATGTGACTCAGCAAATCTGGAAAAATGTATTACCAGATTAACACAACACAAGATAAAGGCTTCTTGCACAATTTTACAGTTATTCACTTTTATCTAACACACTGGGGGAGGAACTCTAGTGTTTAAATGAAATATTCAATGGAGACTTGGCTTGTCTGGGACGATCACAAAGGTGGCATGCGGCCATGAGGCAAGGAAATGAACAAAGGGATGTTCATTTGAGAATTAGGAGTTCGAATTGGAAAATGTGGAAGAGTTTACTGGACTCGGAGGAAAAGAACTGGCAATATATCTGTAACTCAAGATGTACCTGGATGCCTTATGTAGTAGACCTTTGAAGAATATGGCGTCGGCTTTGTCCGAGGTAGGGGCTCCAGTTAGCCCCTTTTGTAGGCCTATTGGAAGGCTGGCTTGGACATCTGTCGTAGGTCACGGACTGGAGTGGACCGAGGACGAATTCAGGTGCGAATCTTCAGTGTTGTGGCAGCCTATCCCCCATTTCTGGCCGGTCATCCTGGGAACAGAACATATCGCCAGCGAGAGGTTCACAGGATAAAAGATCTTAAGAGCAAGCATAAGAAGTACCTAGCTAGCTACACACTTCCTTTTGGGATACGTCCCTAAGGCTTACATGAGTCTTTATTCCCCCCCAGCCACTAACGGAAAATGACGATCTCTTGCCTGCTTTGTGTTTCCCGCCTAAAGTCAGCTGATTT
>NC_087218.1:28472917-28477917 GCF_015104395.2 Macrobrachium nipponense | reverse complement strand
CTATGGTATCAGAACAGATAGGGTGGTACATGCCAATAGACCAGACGTGACGTTGATTGACAAAATCAAGAAGAAAGTATCACTCAGAGAGAGAAAAGATTGATAATTATCAAGACCTGAAAATAGAAAATTATAAGGATATGGGATATGCCAGTGGAAACTGTACCCATAATCATTGGAACACTAGGCACGATCCCAAGATCCCTGAAAACTAGATGCCAAAATAGCTCCAGGACTCATGCAGAAGAGTGTGCTCCTAGAAACAGTGAAATAGGATGACTGTGATTAACCTAAAAAAAAAAGAAGAAGGAAAAAAAAAGAGACATCGACGCACGAGAGACACCTTAGGCCAAGAAGGATGCCCCCAGGCATCCAATGATAAACAAGCACCGAATCTGATACCGCCCACCTCTCCTATAAAATAATAATAATAAATCCATTGCAAGCTTGAATTTCAAAGCCAATAGCCATTGTGGAGAGCTAGTACCGCATGAATAATAATAATAATAATAATAATAATAATAATAATAATAATAATAATAATAATAATAATAATAATAATAATAATAATAATAATAATAATAATAATAATAATAATAATAATAATAATTAAACGACAACGACGTAAATGGAACCTCTGGCAACAGAGGAGCTTCGTCCGGCAACCAGGTATTCAACCCAATTGAAGGGGAAGACGGTCAGGTACTTGGAGGTCGTCATCCAGCAACTGATCACCACAACGACAATAATCAACAGCCTGAGATTGGAGCTACAGAGGCAAAAAGGAAGAAATGGACAAGAGAAGAAAATAAGGAAATATGGAGATGCTACATCAGAAGCAACCCGACGGAGAGAGGATATAGAAGAAGATTGGTCAACATCTGGAATGAGAGGAATAACACCCCCCAAACAGAGCAGAGGCTGGCAGACCAAGTAAGGAACATAAAGAAAAAGAACTGGCTCTCCCCAACAGAAAGAGAAGAACTGGAAAGGGAAATGTCACACGACAACGAATTACACGAAGACGAACTGAGAGACGATGCCACAGAAGACGACAGGGAGGATGAGGTATCAAACAACGACACACGAAGAAACACCGACGAAGTAACAGAGAGGACGGAATGGTAGAAAAGATTAGACAATGGATGGAGCCAGATACAGAAAGAACAAAGATCCCCTCCATGAAAGCCTACAACACAAGAAATTAAGGGAGAAAAAACAAGTGAGGTCAATGAAATAATGGCCATAATACACACCACCAGTATCACAGAAACAAATAACTTGACATATGCAGGAGCAAGATTAGTAGCAGAACTGATGGGAATTCGAACACCAACACCACCAGCACAACCAACCAACAGAAACCAAAACAGCAACCTCCTTGTTGGCGCTGCCTGGAAAAGCAAATCATGGTGATGAGATCTGACTTGAGTAAACTGAAAGAGATGGCAGAAAAAAGGCTAAGAAGCAAGAAACAAGGGAGGAACTCAACGAGATACAAAGTACAAGAGAGGGATTAAACAACACAATAGAAGATGTAAAACAGAGGCTTAAGGCCAAAGCACATAAGATCCAACGGTACATGAACAGGAATAAGGGATACCAACAGAACAAACTATTCGGAACCAACCAGAAAAGACTATACAGCCAACTAAGAGGGGAAGACAACCACCCAGAAATTCCTGAAGCCGAACCAAGTAAGAGACTCTGGGAAAACATATGGAGCAATCCGGTATCACACAACAAACATGCAACATGGCTCCAGGAAGTCAAGGAAGAAGAAACAGGGAGTAAAAAATAAAATCAAAGAATTCCAGAGACATTCACGACAGACACAGTCAGACACAACTAAAGAAAAATGCCAAAACTGGAAAGCCCCAGGGTCCCGATGAAGTCCATGGATACTGGCTCAAAAACTTCAAGGCCCTACACCCACGAATAGCAGAACAACTCCAGCATTGTATCTCAAATCACCAAGCACCCAAATGGATGACCACAGGAAGAACATCCTTAGTACAAAAAGACAAGAGTAAGGGAAATATAGCCAGTAACTACAGGCCTATCACTGCCTACCAATAATGTGGAAGTTACTAACAGGTATCATCGTGAAAAAGGCTATACAATACCTAGAGGAGACAAACACCATCCCCCACCAACAGAAAGGCTGCAGAAGGAAGTGTAGGGGCACAAAAGACCAGCTCCTGATAGACAAAATGGTAATGAAGAACAGTAGGAGAAGGAAAACCAACCTAAGCATGGCATGGATAGACTATAAGAAAGCCTTCGACATGATACCACACACATGGCTAATAGAATGCCTGAAAATATATGGGGCAGAGGAAAATACCATCAGCTTCCTCAAAAATACAATGCACACTGGAATACAATACTTACAAGCTCTGGAATAAGACTAGCAGAGGTTAATATCAGGAGAGGGATCTTCCAGGGCGACTCACTGTCCCCACTACTCTTCGTAGTAGCCATGATTCCCATGACAAAAGTACTACAGAAGATGGATGCCGGGTACCAACTCAAGAAAAGAGCAACAGAATCAACCATCTGATGTTCATGGACGACATCAAGCTGTATGGTAAGAGCATCAAGGAAATAGATACCCTAATCCAGACTGTAAGGATTGTATCTGGGGACATCAGGATGGAGTTTGGAATAGAAAAATGCGCCTTAGTCAACATACAAAAAGGCAAACCAAAGTAACGAGAACTGAAGGGATAAAGCTACCAGATGGGAAGCAACATCAAACACATAGATGAGACAGGATACAAATACCTGGGAATAATGGAAGGAGGAGATATAAAACACCAAGAGATGAAGGACACGATCAGGAAAGAATATATGCAGAGACTCAAGGCGATACTCAAGTCAAAACTCAACGCCGGAAATATGATAAAAGCCATAAACACATGGGCAGTGCCAGTAATCAGATACAGCGCAGGAATAGTCGAATGGACGAAGGCAGAACTCCGCAGCATAGATCGAAACCAGGAAACATATGACAATACACAAAGCACTACACCCAAGAGCAAATACGACAGACTATACATAACACGAAAGGAAGGAGGGAGAGGACTACTAAGTATAGAGGACTGCGTCAACATCGAAAACAGAGCACTGGGGCAATATCTGAAACTAGTGAAGACGAGTGGCTAAAGAGTGCATGGGAAGAAGGACTAATAAAAGCAGACGAAGACCCAGAAATATACAGAGAAAGGAGAAAGACAGAAAGAACAGAGGACTGGCACAACAAACCAATGCACGGACAATACATGAGACAGACTAAAGAACTAGCCAGTGATGACAATTGGCAATGGCTACAGAGGGGAGAGCTAAAGAAGGAAACTGAAGGAATGATAACAGCGGGCACAAGATCAGGCCCTAAGAACCAGATATGTTCAAAGTACGATAGACGGAAATAACATCTCTCCCATATGTAGGAAGTGCAATACGAAAAGTGAAACCATAAACCACATAGCAAGTGAATGCCCGGCACTTGCACAGAACCAGTACAAAAAGAGGCATGATTCAGTAGCAAAAGCCCTCCACTGGAGCCTGTGCAAGAAACATCAGCTACCTTGACAGATTAAAATAAGTTGGTAACTAGGCCCCACCAACCTGTGGATGATGATTAGAAAAACGATCAGGCAAAGATCCTCTGGGACTGATTGGTATCAGAACGGATAGGGTGATACGTGCAAACAGACCAGACGTGACGTTGATTGACAAGGTCAGAAGAAAGTATCACTCATTGATGTCGCAATACCATGGGACACCAGAGTTGAAGAGAAAGAGAGGGAAAATTGGATAAGTATCAAGATCTGAAAATAGAAATAAGAAGGATATGGGATATGCCAGTGGAAATCGTACCCATAATCATAGGAGCACTAGGCAAACGGATCCCAAGATCCCTGAAAAGGAATCTAGAAAAACTAGAGGCTGAAGTAGCTCCAGGACTCATGCAGAAGAGTGTGATCCTAGAAACGGCACACATAGTAAGAAGAGTGATGGACTCTAAGGGAGCAGGATGCAGCCTGGAACCCCACACTATAAATACCACCCAGTCGAATTGGAGGACTGTGATAGAGCAAAAAAAAAAAAAAAAAAAAATAATAATAATAATAATAATAATAATAATTAACGATACAAATGAAGCTGAGATCATGTGAAATCTTCCCATATTATCTAGGGGCTTTATCGAACTGAGGGATATTTGAGAAATTCTACAAGCAAGGAGAAACTTCCTCAGGTCAACAAACTTTAGCCAATTCAGAAATTCCTTTCTCCCATCTGGAAATTTTAAACATGTGCGCCAGTAACAGCGAGATACGTTATAAATTCACCACTGTAAAACAAAAATAAGAACAAAATATACTAAAAATATTCAATCTTTTATCATATTACTTTCGAACACAGACTGAGGAACGTGTCAACAAGAACTGCATAAGTAGACACCTACACCAACACTTGACAGAAGCTCCGAGCCTATTTTTAAATTTTATCTATTCATTTATTTTATTTATTAATTGTTTTATTTATTTATTTTATCATATATTTATTTATTTATTTTTAAGTTGATTTATTTTTCATTTATTAATATATACTCGTTACTTTCATTATTTGAATGTTTACTTTAATATATTTATCTAAATACATATAAATATATCTACTCTAATATAGCTATTTACTCAAATATATTTATCTGAATATACTCAGTTATCTAAATGTTTTTTTATTTATTTTAATATATTCCTTATCTCAATTTTTTTTCTATTGAAATACACCTTTTAAAATGTATTTATTTAAGTATTATTAATCCATTCCTCTTTAAATTTATTAGCTAATTCATGCCGAAATCTTTAAGGAAATCGTACAGAAACATTACCAAAAGAAAAACCAACATGGCAGGGAAATCAGGTACACTTCGGACTTGATCAGGAATGAAAATTATTTGTCGACGCAAAGCGAGCAACTGAGATTTTACAATA
>NC_087218.1:28454376-28464917 GCF_015104395.2 Macrobrachium nipponense | reverse complement strand
CACACATATATATATATATATATATATATATATATATATATATATATATATATATATAAAAGACATACATACATATATATATATATATATACATATATATATATATGATATATATATTATATATATATATATATATATATATATATATATATATATATATACACACATACATGTATATATGTACACACACACACACACACACACACACACACACATATATATATATATATATATATATATATATATATATATATATATATATATATATATCTATATACATACATATATATATATATATATATATATATATATATATACATATATATGTATATATATATATAGTATATATATATATATATATATATATATATATATATATATACACATATGGAATTGCGTGTACAATACCGAACTCCAGTAGCTTTTCTGCCTGTATGTGTTTGTGTGAGAGAGAGAGAGAGAGAGAGAGAGAGAGATAGAGAGAGAGAGAGAGAGAGAGAGAGAGAGAGAGGAGCAATCATGGACAACAAACTGACTTGATCTTTCATCATTTACTTTTCAGCTGAAAGTTGTCCGTTTAAAAATGTCAGGGTAAAGCATGAGAGTTATTCAAATGTGCCAAATATCGAAAGGACAAAAACTTGTACCTCTTTGTAAACCAGATGTCTTGAGCAAAACAACTTGGTTTCAGCCTAACTTTTATTCAAATAATTAACGCTAATCACTGCTTCGTCCACGATTCAGTACGTTGAAAATACGTATTTCTCTTTCATTTGTTTATATCTCGCCTTAAACAAATATTCTTTTCCCGTAAATAGAGCTAATTGTGGCTATTATTCAAACCACCATATTAAAGAACATCGCATGAGCTGCTTATCACGAATTGGCCAAGTGACAATTATTTGAACAGTACGCTTTTGCGCATTAATTCCCTTAACATTCTCCTCTATCTAGTAATTTAATTACATTGCTATCCATATATTTGATAATTCCTTATTTGAATTTTTTGTTTCTAATAACTGATCTCTTCTCTCTGTATTTGCTATTAACCCTTTAACGCCGAATGGACGTATTAAACGTCGAGTCAAAATCTCCCCCGATTGCCGAATGACGTACCATAACGTCGTCTCAAAAAGTTTTTTTTTAAAATTCGCGGAAAAATACTTATAGGCCTACCAGCTGAAAAACTTTTGAATCACGCGCCTTGTGGGATGCTGGGAGTTCACGGATCAAGGCCTTGTTTTGTTTTGATGCGTGACCCAAGTGCGCAGGCGCGAAATGCCTTCTTCTCGCCCCAGCCAGCATCAGCGACGCACCGTTCGAGAGCGATCTTTTATCGGAACCGCGTTTTTCTGAGCTTGTGCGAGACTTTGAACATTTGTGTTGATACAGGACGTTCATAGAGATGTCTGGACGTCGTACGAACATGAAAGTCACGTTTTACCCCGTCGGAAGGGAACGTGTTAGAAGAGTTTTGACCTGGATGCTGGAAGGAACAAGCACCCAACCTGACCTTGCTCCTCAACGCCGTTCTGTGCGACCACGTGTCGATGAAAGTGCTTCTCAAGTGTCTCATTTGCCGTTAGTAACCCCAAGGAAGCATCGGGCCGTCCTTAGGGGCATTCGTAGGAATTTGGGAGGGCTCCAACAAAGGGACATTGATGAATATTTATCAGAGCTCGATCGAGAGTATGTGGCAAGTCCTCATTTTGATGGCGGATGGTCGTCAAGTGATGAGGACATAACTCTCAATGAAAGTGATGACGACGAATATTTGCCCCCAATGTCTGTTCGAGGGTCACATCCCCGAAAGTGAATTAGAGTTCAGTAGTTTCAGTGCGTATGAGGGGGAATCTGAGGAGGGGGATGATGAAGAGTTAGTTCAAGTTTTCGCGCCGATGAGGATGATACAGAAAGCGAAGGCTTGAGTGAGGGAGATGGGCCAGTGAGGGGGTCTCGTGTTCGTAGTCGTACCCGCGCTCGTGCGCGTGCGCGCGCACGGGCACGCAGAAGGTCGGATAGTCGAGCGAGCAGCCAGGTGAATCTCGGTCGTCCGAAAGCGAGGATGGGTGGTACAGAGGACCCACCACCACCTACCATGCATCCATTCGCGGCAAATCCTGGCCTCACCGTACCTGCTCCCCTGACTCCTCTGGTTTCTTTCAGCTTTTCCTTACGCGGGAATTGCTGGAGTACCTGGTAGCAGAGACGGCGGACTACGCCAGGTACTGCCGTGATGATGCGCACGACATTGTCGTATTATTGGCGGGGTTGCAACCTCCCTGACATGGCGCATTTTTTGGGGCTCCACGTTTTTTTTGGATTGTTGCCTGCTTCCGACGTCAGGATATATTGGAGGCGTAATTTTTTCTTGAGTACGCCCAATGTGCCCGGCGTTATGCCCGTGATACTTTCCTTGGCGTTGGACAGATATTTCAACGCCTTCAACCGAAGGGCCATACCCCGGAATAACTCTGATCGCCTCATTTTAGTGCGCCCAGTGTTGGATTATATCCGTGAAACGCTGTGTAACTCTCGTGATTCCTGGAAAGAACCTTTCATTGGATGAGGGGATGATGCCTTACAAAGGACGTCTAAGCATCAAAGTGTATAACCCCAAGAAGCCGAAGAAATATGGCGTGAAATTTTTTTTTATTACCGAGGCCAACACTGGCTACATCGTGGACTTTTCGGTGTATTCCGGGGTCTTCTCCACGTTGCGTGACACTGTTTTTGGGCTTGTGGATCGTTTCCGTAACCAGGGATACCACCTGTTTATGGATAATTATTATAACTCGGTATCCCTGGCCCAGGAACTGTATGAAGCAGGTATTCACGTCAGTGGTCACCCTCGGTTGGTGCGTGGGGCCCCGAATTCCCTCAAGCGGTTCGCTAGCCATCCGCAACATCTGGCAAGAGGAGAGACACAGTGGCGGCGGAAGGGAGCTGTCTTTGTCATCTGTTGGAAGGGTGTCCGACTCGTCCCCATGATTTCGACGAGCCATGAACCTGTCCAAGAGGAGATCGTGCAGCGGAAGAAGACACGTCGACAGGGCCGAGTTGTGTATGAGGAGTTTCGTTTGTTAGACCGCCCTATCGTCATTGGGCACTACAACAGGCACATGGGAGGAGTTGATCTCTTTGATCAGCTCATCCAATATTATCCCTTCGCCAGGAGAACCAGGAGTGGACACAAAAGCTCCTCAAATATATCCTTCAGTTGGCCCTCCAATATGCCTACATACTGTACTGTGGGTACCGGCGGTAACAATCTTCCGAGGTTGTCCCACATACAGTTCCTAGAGGTAGCCGGGAATGCCCTCATCAACTTTAATCCCGAGGAGTGGCCTTCCATCACTGCCCCCCTGCCCCGAGCTGTAGATCTCCTCGTACAGGAAAGGGCAGACCTAAGGTGCCTACTTCGGTCATAGAGGTGCCAACGCCCCTGCTGCCGCCGCCCTGCCTGAGCTGCTGCCGACGCCCCTGCTGCCGGCCCCGCTGCCGACGCCCCTGCTGCCGCCGCCCCTGCTGCCGACGCCCCTGCTGCTGACGCCCCTGCTGCTGCCGCCCCTGCCCGCACCCCCCTTCTCGTCGGGTAGTGGACCCTCCGTGTCGGCTGATGCCAGGGGATCACAATACTGGATCTCCTTGAAGGGCGCAGGCAGAAACGGTGTCCGGGTGTGCCATATGAATGGCAGAAGGAGAGACACCCGGTTCTTCTGTCGCACCTGCAAGATAGCTCTATGCAGGTTCGGGAGTGTGACCGCAAATACCACGTGCGGTCTTCTATTGGAGTGCGACTCAGCGGCAGTCAGGGGAGGGCTCACGGGGACCGCGCCCTATCCCAGCAGCCGTAAGGGCGCGCGTCTCCCTCCTCCACCTTGTACCTCGTCATGTCGAGAGGAAAAAAAATGCAAGACTCTTCAATGGAGGGAGAAAACAAGAATAGAACAAGAGTCAGGACTAGGAGTGAGTATTCTGCATTTATTTTATATTTATTTTTTCATTTATTATATCAAGTAGTTATATCTCCATATCTATGCATGAATACGATAAATTCATTGTATGCAAAAGAAAAGTGTCACCTGCATTCTTTTATTTATGTATTCGTACCAGAATCGGAAAATGTAAATAAATAAAGAACACGCACATTATATATTTATATATATATATATATATATATATATATATATATATATATATATATATTATATATATATATATATACTATATATATATCTATATATATATATATATATATATATATATATATTATATATATATATATATATATATATATATATATATATCTATAAATATATATATACATATATATATATATATCTATATATATCTATATATATATATATATATATATATATATATATATATATATATATATATATATATATTTCTTTATATGTTGGTATTTTTGGGTAAGCAAAAATACATAACATTCTAGTAATCTTCAGTCATTTATCTTCATTTTGAAACGAATCCGAAGGCTCTAGAAAATTATTGTGATTTATGGTGAATTTTTGAAATAAATATTTTTCTTCCCTCCACGCGCCGCTTGCGCTTTGGCGAAAATCTCCGAAATGTGTACATCGCGTTATCCTAATATTTGCTCCTTTCATATTAGCCGTTTTATAGAGTTTTTGTTTATATCAAAATGTGCGCAAATTCATGAAAAATATAATAAAAAACAATAATTGAATGTTGTTAGCTTTTCTCATTTCTGAAATATGGGCATATAAATCACGATAATTTGGGAAAAAACTACGTACGGTCAAATTTGACGCAACCGAAATGGTCAAAAAACGTAATTGTAAGCTAAAACTCTTACGGCCTAGTAATCTTCAGTCATTTATCTTCATTTTGAACAAATTCGAAGTCTCTAGAACAGTATAGTGATTTATGGTGAATTTTTGAAAAAAATATTTTTCTTCCCTCCATGCGCCGCTTCGCGGCCGAAAATCTCCGAAATGTGTACATCGCGTTATCCTAATATTTGCTCCTTTCCAAATTAGCCGTTATAGAGTTTCTATATCCAAAATGTGCGCAATTTCATGAAGAATACAATAAAATTAATTGAATGTTGTAGCTTTTCTCATTTCTGAAATATGGGCATATAATTTACGATGATTGGGAAAAAAAAAACTACTATACGGTCAACTTTGACGCAACCGAAATGGTCAAAAAACGTAATTGTAAGCTACAACTCTTACGGCCTAGTAATCTTCATTCATTTATCTTCATTTTGAAATAAATTTGAAGTCTCTAGAACAATATTGTGATTTATGGTGAATTTTTGAAAAAAATATTTTTCTTCCCTCCGCGCGCCGCTTCGCGGCCGAAAAACTCCGAAATGTGTACATCGCGTTATCCTAATATTTGCTCCTTTCCATATTAGCCGTTTTTATAGAGTATATTATCAAAATGTGCGCAAATTTATGAAGAATTACAATAAAAAATAATTGAATTTGTAGCTTTTCTCATTTCTGAATATGGGCATATAAATCACGATGATTGGAGAAAAAACTACATACGGTCAACTTTGACGCAACCGAAAATGGTTCAAAAAAAAAACGTAATTGTAAGCTAAAACTCTTACGGCCTAGTAATTTTCAGTTATTTATCTTCATTTTGAAACAAATTCGAAGTCTCTAGAACAATATTGTGATTTATGGTGAATTATTGAAAAAAATATTTTTCTTCCCTCCGCGCGCCGCTTCGCGGCCGAAAAAACTCAGAAATGTGTACATCGCGTTATCCTAATATTTGCTCCTTTCCATATTGGCCGTTTTATAGAGCTAGATATATCAAAATGTGCGCAAATTCATGAAGAATACAATAAAAAATATTGAATGTTGTAGCTTTTTTATTTCTGAAATAGGGCATATAAATCACGATGATTGGGAAAAAAGAAAAAAACTACGTATGGTCAACTTTGACGCAACCGAAATGATCGAAAAACGTATTGTAAGCTACAACTCTTACAAACCTCGTAATCTCCGAGTCATTTATCTCATTTTGAAAACAAATTCGAAGTCTCTAGAATCAATATTGTGATTTATGGTGAATTTTTGAAAAAAATATTTTCCTTCCCTCCGCGCGCCGCTTCGCGGCCGAAAATCTCCAAAATGTGTACATCGCGTTATCCTAATATTTGCTCCTTTCCATATTAGCCGTTTTATAGAGTTTCATATATCAAAATGTGCGCAAATTCATGAAAAATACAATAAAAATTAATTGAATGTTGTAGCTTTTCTCATTTCGGAAATATGGGCATATAAATCACGATGATTGGGAAAAAAACTACGTACGGTCAAATTTGACGCAACCGAAATGGTCAAAAAACGTAATTGTAAGCTAAAACTCTTACGACCTCGTAATACCGTCATTTATCTTCATTTTGACACATTCGAAGTCTCTAGAATAATAATTGTGATTTATGGTGAATATTTGAAAAAAATATTTTTCTTCCCTCCGCGCGCCGCTTCGCGGCCGAAAAACTCAGAAATGTGTACATCGCGTTATCCTAATATTTGCTCCTTTCCATATTAGCCGTTTTATAACGTTTTATATATCAAAATGTGCGCAAATTTATGAAGAATACAATAAAAAATAATTGAATGTTGTAGCTCTTCTCATCTCTAAAATATGTGCATATAAAAAAAATATATATATAAAATTTCGACATTCGGTCAACTTTAACTCGTCCCGAAATGGTCAAAATTTGCAATTCTAATCTAAAACTTCTTACAGTATCATAATATTCAATCATTTTTATTCATTTTGAAACAAATTGGAAGTCTCTAGAACAATATTTAAATTTACGGTGAATTTTTGAAAAAAATATTTTTTTACGTCCGCGCGTTACGAATTCGTTCATCATTTTGTGATAATATTTTTCCGGTGTTGCTTTTATTGTTTTACAATGTATTATATATCAAAATGATTGCAATTTAGTGTACAATACAACGAAAAAAAATTAAACTCGTTAGCTTTTCACCGTGTTTTGCACAGCGGGATTTTAATACAATTATATATGAATTTTTTTTTTTCGCTACCATATATCGCATTATTTACATATGATAATGATATTATTTTTCATTTCTGATGATTGCATACTAAACTTCAGGCAATGACAAAAAAAGGAGCCAAACCATGAACTCTTAACTCTTTAAAACTAAGCGCGCTGTGAGTTTTTGAAAAAATTATTTTTCGCTTCCGCTCTCACTCAAAACCGGCTCCGGCATTCGGGGGAGTTTTTTATTTTTACCGCTTCGGCGTTTAAGGGTTAACTTCTGAAACTTCTTTCAAATGAACACCATATTCTTTGGAAGTTTAAATATAGGTTGACAGTCCCTGTGTTGGGCTTTTTTGTTTCATATGGATTGGGTTCAACTTTTAATAATAATAATAATAATAATAATAATAATAATAATAATAATAATAATAATAATAATAA
Organism: Macrobrachium nipponense; assembly: GCF_015104395.2. Lineage (NCBI taxonomy): Eukaryota > Metazoa > Arthropoda > Malacostraca > Decapoda > Palaemonidae > Macrobrachium > Macrobrachium nipponense. The sequence continues at coordinate 28,457,443 of NC_087218.1, read as the reverse complement.
TAATAATAATATATACTGAAAACCAATGAAGACGAGTGGCTAAGGAGTACGTAAGAGGAAGGACTGATAAAAGTAGATGAAGCCCCAGAATTATACGAGCGGAGAATGACAAACAGAACAGAAAGAATGGCACAACAAACCAAAGCACGGACAGTACATGAGACAGACTGAAGAACTGCCCAGCGATGAAACATGGCAATGGTTACAGGGGGGAGACTCAAGAAGGAAACAGAAGGACTGCTAATTGCGGCACAAGACCAGGCCCTAAGAAACCAGATATGTCCAAAGAACGATAGATGGAATAACATCTCACCCATATGCAGGAAGTGTAATATGAAAAACGAGACCATAAATCACATAGCAAGCGGAGTGTCCGCCACTTGCACAGAACCAGTACCAAAAAGAGGCACGATTCAATAGCAAAAAACCTCACAGGAACCTGTGTAAGAAAACGCCCCATACCTTACATTAATAATTGGTAAGAACACCAACCTAGAGGAGTATAGAAACGGTCAAGCAAAGATCCTTTGGGACTATGGTATCAGAACAGATAGGGTGTACATGCCAATAGACCAGACGTGACGTTGATTGACAAAATCAAGAAGAAAGTATCACTCAGAGAGAAAAGAGATTGATAATTATCAAGACCTGAAAATAGAAAATTATAAGGATATGGGATAATGCCAGTGGAAAACTGTACCCATAATCATTGGAACACTAGGCACGATCCCAAGATCCCTGAAAACTAAGAGCCAAAATAGCTCCAGGACTCATGCAGAAGAGTGTGCTCCTAGAAACAGTGAATAGGATGACTGTGATTAACCTAAAAAAAAAAGAAGGAAGGAAAAAAAAGAGACATCGACGCACGAGAGACACCTTAGGCCAAGAAGGATGCCCCCAGGCATCCAATGATAAACAAGCACCGAATCTGATACCGCCCACCTCTCCTATAAAATAATAATAATAAATCCATTGCAAGTTGAATTTCAAAGCCAATAGCCATTGTGGAGAGCTAGTACCGCATGAATTATAATAAATAATAATAATAATAATAATAATAATAATAATAATAATAATAATAATAATAATAATAATAATAATAATAATTAACGATACAAATGAAGCTGAGATCATGTGAAATCTTCCCATTATCTCAGGCTTTATCTTAACTGAGGGATATTTGAGAAATTCTACAAGCAAGGAAAAACTCCTCAGGTCAACAAACTTTAGCCAATTCAGAAATTCCTTCTCCCATCTGGAAATTTTAAACATGTGCGCCAGTAACAGAACAGCAACAGCGAGATACGTTTTAAATTCACCACAGTAAAACAAAAATAAGAAAAAAACATACTAAAATAATCAATCTTTTTATCATATTACTTTCGAACACAGACTGAGGAACGTGTCAACAAGAACTGCATAAGTAGACACCTACAACCAAACACCTGACAGAAGCTCCGAGCCTATTTTTAAATTCTATTTATTCATTTATTTTATTTATTGATTGTTTTATTTATTTATTTTATCATATATTTATTAATTTATTTTTAAGTTGATTTATTTTTCATTTATTGATATATACTCATTACTTTCATTATTTGAATGTTTATTTTAATATATTTATCTAATACATATAAATACATCTACTCTAATATAGCTATTTACTCAACTATATTTATCTGAATATACTCAGTTATCTAAATGTTTTTTTTTATTTATTTGAATATATTCATCTTATTTTTTTTCTATTGAAATACACCTTTTAAAATGTATTTAAGTATTATTAATCCATTCCTCTTTAAGTTTATTAGCTAATTCATGCCGAGATCTTTAAGGATCTCGTACAGAAACATTACCAAAGAAAAACCAACATGGCAGGGAAATGAGGTACATTTCGGACGCAAAGCGAGCAACTGAGATTTTACAATATAACATGAGTCGATATATATCACCATTAACAGCAAAGATACGATGACCATGAGGAAAACCTAGTAACTGAAAGTCCACCATTAATATTATTGATTTACCTGATATATAATAATAATAATAATAATAATAATAATAATAATAATAATAATAATAATAATAATAATAATAATAATAATAATAATAATAATAATAATAACACGACAATACATGAGACAGACTAAAGAACTAGCCAGCGATGACAATTGGCAATGGCTACAGAGGGGAGAGCTAAAGAAGGAAACTGAAGGAATGATAACAGCGGCACAAGATCAGGCCCGCCCTAAGAACCAGATATGTTCAAAGTATGATAGACGGAAATAACATCTCTCCCATATGTAGGAAGTGCAATACGAAAAAATGAAACCATAAAACCACATAGCAAGTGAATGCCCGGCACTTGCACAGAACCAGTACAAAAGAGGCATGATTCAGTGGCAAAAGCCCTCCACTGGAGCCTGTGCAAGAACACCAGCTACCTTGCAATAATAAGTGGTACGAGCACCAACCTAAGGAAGGTGATAGAAAAACGATCAGGCAAAGATCCTCTGGGTGGGACTATGGTATCAGAACGGATAGGGTGATACGTGCAAACAGACCAGACGTGACGTTGATTGACAAAGTCAAGAAGAAAGTATCACTCATTGATGTCGCAATACCATGGGACACCAGAGTTGAAGAGAAAGAGAGGAAAAAATGGATAAGTATCAAGATCTGAAAATAGAAATAAGAAGGATATGGGATATGCCAGTGGAAATCGTACCCATAATCATAGGAGCACTAGGCACGATCCCAAGATCCCTGAAAAGGAATCTGGAAAAACTAGAGGCTGAAGTAGCTCCGGGCCTCATGCAGAAGAGTGTGATCCTAGAAACGGCACACATAGTAAGAAAAGTGATGGACTCCTAAGGAGCAGGATGCAACCCGGAACCCCACACTATAAATACCACCCAGTCGAATTGGAGGACTGTGATAGAGCAAAAAAAAAAAAAATAATAATAATAATAATAATATTATTATTATTATTATTATTATTATTATTATTATTATTATTATTATATTACTATATTATTATTATTATTATTATTGTTGTTATTGTTTT
>NC_087218.1:28444376-28446876 GCF_015104395.2 Macrobrachium nipponense | reverse complement strand
TTGTGCAAGAAACCCACAACTTCTGGAACACAAATATCCAGAAAGAAAAAAGAAATGTAGCGCCATTTCATATGTATTAAAAAAAATGCAAAAATGTTCCCATAAATCTCTCTGCAGCATCAAACAGCTGAAATTATAAACACATTCCCGAACAATGACTCCAAGTCACGAACTGAGATATTAAAAAAAAATTCACACAAACTGGAGAGAAAAATAAATTCAAATTCACCCAGGTTAAAAAAAACTTATGTCAGCGATGGCTAACATCCAAAAAAGGATAAAAGAAAAATCAACGGCACTGTTAACTATCCCCAACACTCACATAGATGTCAAGCAATTTCTTGCTGAACTCATAAAAAACCAGAAAAACAACAAATGTGTCGTTAGTTCCTCCCATATCCATAAAAAAAAACACCACCACCCTTGATAGCATTACAACACCCATGTTAGTATATAAAAAAAATCACCAGTATTAGTATAAAAAACATCACCAATGTTAGTGCTTGCCCATTCACCAAAAATTCAGCACAAAATTCACAAGAAGTTCAGCAAAATTCAGCACAATTCACCAAAAATTCAGCCAGATTCATCACCCATGAACCACCGACACATTCTCCAAAGTCACAGAAACTCAATAAATAATTAACCACAAAACTTCTCCCATAATTCATTGTAATAATTGTCCATAATATAATTATCTGTAATAATTATAAAATAATATCCCATGAAATATCTCAGATAATGATAATTCTACTTAAGTACCGCTCCCGTAAAATATCTCAAGTAAGGGCATTAATATTGCCAATCCCCCAGTATACACCAAATACAACACGAGGCACCCATCCACCACCAATGATGACACCACCTGACAACATCAGTCAGCAATCATCATCAGTCAGCATCACTGGGCATCACCATTCAGCACCACTCGGCAATCACCATCACTCAGCACCATTTTAAAGTAATCTCCCCAACACCAATCAAATCTCCATAAAAAAAATAATAATAATAATCTCCAAAGCATAAGGAAGACTTACACCACATCCCATTTTCTCTTCACTCAAGAGAAAGAAAATCTCTTTCTAAAAAAAACCCTACGGGCATCTCACATCATCAATCAATCATTATCAGCTGATGTCCTTTGGCATTGGAAATTTCCTTATCCAAGGGCAAACTCGTCCCCGATGGCCTGACAATGAAAAAAAAGAAGGAATTCACCCCTCACTAAAAGAGAGAGAGAGCTTCACCCTCCCGGTCAAGCAATGCCCCCTGAGGCAGACCACTACTCGCCTTCCCCTTGCAATACCCCTGTGGGCCGGTTCAGCAGAAATTTCGCTGACCGCCTAAGATCAACTGGGCGCTCTATCTCCAAGCAAAAAATGCAATTCAAGCAACAGTTTCGTATGTATGAAAACCATTCATACACACGTATGTATCAACACAAAAACAAATGCGTTTCTTTAAACATGCGCCAATAAAGAAACACATCCCTTTCTACTCCTATGGGAAAAAAATGTGATATCCTAAACCAATCCCACCACTCACAAAATGATTCAAAAAAAACCCAAGGCCCCCCCAAAAAAACACTTTGTAACACATACCCTTCACAATGAAAGAAAACCCCGGAATCTGCGCAATTATAAACATGCTAACACACACACACCATCTGAAAGACTCCACATTACGGGCGAAAAAACACTTAGCAGCACGCACTCAAAAGATCTCAAACTGACTGTCCAACCGAGCCCAAGGCATCACCATGGCCAAATTTGATGACTCCAGTACAATTGTCCTGGACGGATATTTCCCATTCCCTCTCACCTAGTAACTGAAATCTAACAATTTTCCACAATCTCACAAAAGGCTTTTTCGTTCGACCACCGCTTGCCACCATTATTAACAACGGAAGCGTTGCCCCCCGCTATTTTCATATTTGGTATGCATTTAGCCAACAGCGGAAGACGAACTGGTAACACTTTCTCTCTCTCTCTCTCTCTCTCTCTCTCTCTCTCTCTCTCTCTCAACCTACACTCCATTACCTAAGGTCACCAAATCAGAGTCGGAACTACAAAAATATACGTTTATTCAAAGTAAAGTACTAATTGGATAACTCAGGTTCTTACAGGATAATTAATGGAATGATAATTCATAGTTCAAGTCTCACAGACAACCCCCAGTATTTAATAGTCTTAATTAATTAGTCACACCAATTATCTCTTCTCCAAAACACAGTCCCCTCACTAGGACACTTGGCCCCCTCATTAGGACACTCAGTCCCCTCCACTAGATCCGCCTGTTTAAAAGACAGAAGAACACACTAGTGAGCACACACAATTGTAAAGACAGAGTCAAAAGATTAAATGAAATAGAACATCTTTACAAAATGTCAAAGTAAGAGACAGGCCAAAACTTTGGCTAAAGCACATTGACTTACCCATTACAGCTTGGAAAATCACACTCAGAAACAAATATAACTTTCGCAGAGCTATTCCGGCATTCT